>NC_043999.1:17255495-17557995 GCF_902150065.1 Myripristis murdjan
TGTTTTCAAGGTGCCACAGATGTCTCTGACACCATGATTCGTTACTACACCACCCAGATGTTGCTTTCCAAGGTGGCATTGGATTCGGCATTGAGTGCAGAATTCAGGAAAATGGTCATAGCTGTCAGGGAGTTCTAACATCACTCCACAGGTATGACCAATTGAGCTCCACCTCCACCACAGTGTCACTATCAAATCAGAGCCTGTGCACTACCTAAAACATTTTCCAAGCTTGTTTTCATCAAGTTCTCAGATGTATCTTTTCAGGTAGATGGCAACCTCTGTTCGCTTTGAAGTCATTCCCTTTGGAAACTTTAGGATTCCTGCCAATGTTTGGGTGTTGCTTTCAGGTCGCAGTATATTTTGGTCATTTCCCCACACCTCAGTGATCTCCCTCAAGCAATCAATGACAAACACTGTTTTTTGCACCAATTCCTTGTGAGATATCTCATCAATGATGGCTGGCAGCGGTGTAACAGTGACTCTCCTATATTCATCGCTGTCAAGCACTTCAGTTCAGTTCAATGGAATCAATACAAGTGAAGTCATCTAGGGCTTGACTGAGGACATCCCACTCCTGGCAGCTCACAATCTGTAGAAAGTTTGTCCTCAGGTCACTGTGCACTGACCCAAAAAGCATCTCCTCTTAAAAAGGCGGAGCAAGCTTGATTGGCAAGTGTGGCAATCTTAAAATCCTTAAAATCCATCTTTCCAGGTATCAACACTGAAATCATGTCTGAGGAAAGGCACTTTCAAGGTTGTTCCAAGAGGGCAGTGTTCATAAAACTCTGTCCAGAAACTAGTGTACACATCCCCGAGAACCTCTGACCCATTACCCTTTTCCACTGAATTGTCAGGGAGCAGACATCTCACTGTCAATATTCTGCAAAGAATCTCGGGGTCCATCACCTCATGGAAACTCATTGAGTGGTGTATAGCCAAAATAAGTGTGGGAAAAGCATGATTAGTGTGTCGCTAAAATAATACACTCTGCATCTACAGACAGATGCATGGGATTACTAATGGCACTGACCAATATGCAGCAACATGTTCTGCACAGTGCACTGCAACAGTGAGCACCTCTGGAAAGGAGTCTGTAGGCTCATCTCAGTCATCAGGTTGCTCATCTCTGCTCAGCGTGAACTCATGAGAGTGAATCAAACTCATTAATATAACTACCTTGGTCAGATCCATCACTCAAATTTTCATTCAGCACCTGTTTTGGATGTGTTGCTATGTAGACTTGCAAAATGGGGAGCAGTGTTCTATACTGCTTTGACTGAGAGGGCTTTGGGGCGAGGATTTTGCTTGAAGTCTCAAACATCAAATTCAAAGTTTGATTCATGACCTTTGCTTTATGGTCCATCTGGGAGGAATAAAGCCTTTCCATCCTTTAATATGTCATCAAAGCTTGCCTGAATGTTAACTGAAACCTCTCTTGCCCCCCACCTTGCTTGCCCAAAAGCTGTTGTGTTATTTTGTCTTCAGTGTCAACCCATCATTTTGCTCTACTCCTTTTTGAATTTGATGTTTGTGGCTCCTTCTCTGTGTGTTCTTTTTCGCTTCTGCTTGAGTTTCTCTCTGTTTCACTGTGAGGAGAGGGCCTGGTGCCAGAGAAAAAATTGAACCGAGCAATCCTGTCTCCATAAGAAGGCAGGTAATTGGCCAGTGCATCTTCCATACACAGGATGACTTAGCATGCAGGAGAATCACAGAAACAAGCTTGTATTTTAGAACTGTACATTAAAACTGATATGTCTAAGGAAGAGGAAAATCTGTTCAAGCTTTCAGTTCAATGATTATCATGACCGTTAAACTGTGTCAGACTCAATACTCAAAGAAAAATCCATCCAAAATATCTTTGTCCTGTGATTCAGGCGGACAAAACCAAAGCTATGGATCTTCTTGATGCTGCCGAAAATTCTCTCTCTCTCCATGGAATGTCTCACCAAGTATCATATTCAGGTAACCTTTGGCCTATAAATTTATTCTGGAAATACTGCCATTTTATTCTTGTGACATCATAACTTTGTTCTCGCAACATTACAACTTTATTCTCAAAAAATGATGACTCATCCTTGTAACATTGCAACTTTAATTTTGTAAAATTATGACTTATTCTCATAATATTACAACTTAATTCTTGTAAAATTATTACTTTATTCTTGTAAAACTGAAACGTTATTTTCGCCAAATTATTACTTCTTCTAGGACTTTTCTCATAGTATTACAACTTCACTTTCGGGATCTATTATTTATTTATTTTTTAACTGTGTCCCTAAACTACTGTCGTGACAAGGGTGCCAAATATGCGATGCTAAATTACAGGGAAATGCGTATATAAATATACGCAACACATCTAGATTTTTATTCATTTGTTGTAATGGCACAGCAATGAAATTTTCATCTTAGCTTTGAAAGTTTCACTCATCGTTGACGAACTGAACACATGGATATAGAGTGTGTGAAACTGTAAATGGAAGCAGTCCTGCCTTCAGTGACAGTTTCAGGTGAATCAATGTGCAAGACTGAAATAAGAGGTCAGGTGCAGGTTTAAGCCCAGTTGTCTGAACACTTGGTGTCAGAGAAAGTGTGTGACTGCACTAGTCACTGCAGTCACATAGTGTTGATTTTATGGTTACACAGTGTCCAGTGGAATATAGTGAGATATTGTGAATAATTTTCCATGTGAGCCCAGGAGTTTCTGGGCCCATGGTGGTCCCAGCAGGGCAGTTGTGTGTGTTGTTGCATTGTTACCAGTGTGCCTAGAAACTCCAGTCACTTACAGAGATAGCCTGCATTACACATTTTTCCTCCCTGAGTAACAAATCCACTGTGAATCACTTCATCTGTTGCCAAGCAGTTGACACAACTACAGGGTATTTGAAAAATGACTTAACGCAGGACACTGTATAGATAACGTTTCACTTGGCCCTTCTACAAATCATCTGTTAAAGTGAATAAATTTCATATTTGGCGACTGCGGCAGTTCTTTTGCCGTAAATCTCCTAGCAACGGCAGATTGAATTTTGGTCTTTCTTGGCACTAAGAATAACTTCTTGGTAATTGCCTCCACAGTGAACAAGTTCTGCGTGCAGATTGCCAAGTGCTCAGCAAAGAGCGGGAATGGATAATTATGGGTCAATTTATGGCTTTTAATAATGCTCCAAATGAGCTCCACCCTGGGTTTCAGTTTTTATTGGCATTCTAATAAGAGCTACTTTACTGCTTTTTCCCCTAATGGTAGTCTGAATAAGCTCCATTGCTCTCTTTTCCCGAGCCACTATTCTGCTATTATTATGTGATTCTGCTCATCAGCAGCCTTTTCTCTATTAATTGCCTGCCGGACACTGAAAAGCCAGGAAACTATATGAATGATTACAAGACTGAAATGAAAGCTTTCTTCATATCTTAAGAATAACTCACAGTATGGTGGGATTTGAGATCAAATGCCATTGTAGTGTACCACTATGTATTATGGAATCGATGTGGCTGTATTAATTTTACACAACAGCAGCATGCATTTGGAAAATAATGCAAATAAGAATGTGCCTTCAGTCAAAAATACATTTTCATTCAAGAAATGTGTTCCTATCATCTAAAAATGAGGAATGGAAAGCCAAACATGAGAGTGGGAAAAAGGAGAAACCAGAAGCCCTTCTTGGGTGGGAGCTGTCAGCAGAGGTGATAAATTGTCATAGCTGCGCCAGAAATATGAGAGTAACAATGGCACTAAAGGGAGACGGTTGTGAATAAGTGTAAGAAATGTCCATTGAGTCCTTTAAGTGCCTATGTTAATTGAATCCGAAGGCCAAATCTCAGCTTTCCCACATTGTGCATGATTTTCCATGAATTTCCCTGTTTTGTGCATGCAAGTGTGTGCGCGTGTGATTGTGTGTGTGTGTGTGTAGGTGTGCGTGTGGTGTTCAGTAAATGTTTAAAGCGGCAGCTTGTTCAGTGGTGGTATGCTTGCGCTTGCGTTGAAATGAAAAACATTATTCTGCAGTCAATATCTCATTTTCCTGTTTTGCCAGGTAGAACAAAAGGGAGAAAATACTCCAACAGTCTTCCTCACTGCCTAGGTGTTATTAGAAACTGTGGAAATTGCCTCTATCTCACTGTCTCTCCCTCTGTCTCTCTCTCTCTCTCTCTCTCTCTCTCTCTCTCTCTCTCTCTCTCTCTCTCTCTCTCTCACACACACACACACACACACACACTCTCTCTCTCTCCTATCCTTTCTTTAACAGACCTTGCTACCTGACTGTATTACTTGTAGCTGGGAGCTAACAATAAATCTATTTGGCTCTTAATTGATTAGAAGTCTTCAACTGACTAATCTGAGAGTGCACTTACCACACTCAGTTTACCCTCAAACAGGTCACCCTGGCCTGGGGTTCAGTCGCATAAAATTAACCAGACACATTTATACATACACATTAATTTCTAAATCAGGTGCAGCTGTGTGACTCCCTCAGGCTCTTGGCATTTACTTTACCAAAACAAAACCTGAATGACAAACCTAACAAAATGACAAAAACAGGTGAAGTAGCCATAGTTTCTCCACTTGCTGCTCCTGTGTATATGTATGTATGTGTGTGTGTGTGTGTGTGCCTGCAAATGGATGCTGCTATGCATGGCTGTGTTTGCCTTTGTGCCTATGCACTATACAGTATGTGTACTAGCTATGTGATTGTGTATATATGTGGGAGTGTGTGCAGGGCAAAGTGTCCACTTATAAATTATAGACTGAAAGAAAATATGTATTGAGGTGGAATGGATCGGTGAGGCGAGACATTAGTATTTTTGCCCTACTTTCCCTCCAGCTTGTTAAAAGCAATTGTCTGGACAATCTGTCACCTAGTCTGCAATGGCTCCCCTACTGAGGTCTCGGCAACGCACATATGCAGAGACACACGGTCATGCACACACACACACACACACACACACACACACACACACACATACATGCATGCACAATCAAATATACAGATATGTAGATGCAAATAAACAAAACACCCACCCGAAAATGGCATACACAAACAAATACATACACATGTTTGTGTTCGCAGACTGGTCCTGCAACCCAACAGAAGTGAAACATGCTGTTTCCTTCATCCTGCATTGCATTCTCTCTCATGAAACTTCACAGAGGAAATTAGAGGGAATCGAGAGAGAAGGCGACATGAAAAGACAGAGGAGGTGACCTGATTTTAACCAAATGCAACATCTTCTTCCCGCGCCATCTTGTAGGCGTACCAGCTGCAAAGGAAACCAATTCTATAGATGGCTGTGATGTTGAGAGGGAGGATTTTCTCCTTACAGATTACAGATATTTTGTCAACATGAATGCATTAAATATGACACCAGCAGCACATGTATGTGTCTTTGCGTGTTAAGCATACAGACGAGAGTGATGAGTGTGTCAGTACTGTCATTCATCATGCTGTTCTGTTATAACTGTGGTTATGGATCTCAATAAACAAGCACAGTCATACATTTTTTAAAAAAGCCCACTCGGTAGATTACACTTCAAATGCTATGGCTTTCTGCCATTATAATTTCATCCTCCATATGTCTCAAGAACTTTTTATGTATCATCAAACTTTTTCAATGTTTGAGTCTTTAAAAAGCACTTTGTAAGAGAAGAAACACTCCACAGCTTTGCACGAAACTTGGTGGGAAGATTGGTCATGGGCCAGCAGAGGAATAAATAACTTTTTGGGCCGATCAGCCTCAAATGAGTGTGGAAATGGGTGGGGCATAACGGAAACAGGGTCATAGCATCCACATAACAACATGAAACAAGTGGGACACCAGGTCATGGATTAACAGTGACAGTGACTAAATTTCAAGACTCATTGTCTGAAAGGAGCATGTCCTGTGACAACAACTTTGCCAAAAATAGGCCATAGCTCAGGCAGGTCTGTAGTTCCCAGACATGTGTTGGTAACCCGGTGGGAAGGTTAGTCATGGGTCAAATTATTTCAAACGCAGCCAAAGTATTTGGGCTAGCTGATGGTATACATCTAGATGTTGGTTTGCACCCTGCCATTAGGCCAGAAAAAAGAGAGCTGGTCAAAAGTATGCATTTTTCTGTACTCCATGAGAGTATGCAATTAAGGAGGTGAGGAGGAAAGAAGCAAAGCAATTTTAGGTAAATGGAGACCGGCACACTCACACCCAGACTTCTACACACACAAACACACATTGCCTGTAGCTAAAGCTGACAGGCTGAGGAAGATGTCCAGCAGAGGATGCCTCCACAGTTCCTCAGCCATTGACATTTTATAGAACATTTTAATTAACAAATGATACACAAATTGGAGTTGATTCTTAATATTTTGCAAGCTTAGAAAAAGTACCAACCACAAGCAACAACACAGTGGATGGAGTATATTCCATGTGTACCTACTAGTGAGAGGATGCTAATTGTATGTGTGCATGTGGTCAGTGTATGTAGCGGGTGTGTTCTCTCTCTCTTTTTTTTTCTGTGAAATCAAACAACTATTGATGTTCTTTTTCTGCAAGACAGCAAAAGGAATTTCTACCAGACAGCAAGTTCCCAAAGATTTTGTTTCTGTCTTTCCGTTTTTAAAACAAAATCCCGCTAAGACGACAGATTCAGAGCAGACGTAAAGCCTCTTACAGAGTCCCCTTTAGCCGTCAACTGTACTGACACACCAGGATCAGATTTAACACCACCCTCAATTTTCTCAGCCCTTCAAGAAAGGTGAGATATGACTGTCGGGCGTTTCTCTACCGCCCCTTTGTCTCGCCAGAGATCAAAAGAGAACCAGACAGGTACTGTGTGGTAAAAAGACACATAAAAGGCTCAGTGCTGGTAGGTACTACTGTTCTCAAGAACGCATTCTGTTTTGGGGAAACCATGCGGGGAAAGAGCAGCGAACATGGCTTTACTTTATGGCTCCACCTTGCCACCAGAGTACTCCGTATTACTTCCCAATCAGTGATGCAGTGCTAAATAAAAAGAAGACAAACTTAAAAATGCCAATGTTTCCCCCCCTTAGGACTATGTCTTTATTATTTTGTGCAGCCTCTTAGGGGTAAAAGGACCATTTTCACAGCAAAAAAGCTCAGCTGTTTCACAAGCAGTTTCAATGCTATTACATAGGTGGACGTTAGTGCCTTTAGACCCACACATAACCAATTTGGTGAAATTATATTGAGTCACTTTGATTTTGTGGACCCCTCTGAAAATTAGCTTGACAAATCAAGACTTTTTAACTGGTCTAAAATAAATCCTGTTCCACCTCATCATGGCAAAACAACCTTCTAACTGACAGTCATTACAAGGAGAGTGCCTTTTTCTACTCTCATGGCTGTGGACTCTATTAAATTTGAATGGGGATTCAACACTCTTACATTTTAATTATACTGAGGCCATAGAAATAAAATTGTAAAAAGTTTGAGTTAGCCTTTGAGTTAACCTTGTTGTGAACATTAGGAAAAGTTAACATTTGTAAGCTGGCTTGGAACGCTGGGTCTTAATTTTTTTTTTTTTTTTTTTTTTTTTTTTGGTAGGTGGGGGGGCGTGTAAATATTGTAGTGCACAGCTAAATCAAGGACAGTCAGTTCAGGCGGAGGATAAACTCTCAAACCAACACCACACAAACAGTATTTCTGGTCTCAGTGTATACTGGGAAATGTGGATTGCAGCTAAATACTACATTAATCCAGCCACTAAGAGTTCATGTGAGGTTAGATCTCTCAGTGACAGTAGATGCAGGGTATAAATCAAGAGAGAGTCTGAGCCTGGTAACTAGTCCGGGGGAAATATGTACACTTGTGTTCAACCAAACTTTTTGGAATCTGAACGCCAGCCTGAGAACTTTAAACCCAATTAAGATGCCAATGCAGATGCCACTATTTCTGTGGAAGACGCTGTCAAATGATGTGAGGCCTTCCCCACATCAAGGGCCCTATCTTACACCAGAAGACAGAAGATTTGCATTATCTTCTATGTTAAAATCATTGTCATTAAAACTGTATTTAACAAAATGTATGTAGATTGTTTGTGATATTTCCCTGTAATTTATAGATGGATAGATATATATTTGAATATATTGAAAACGTAATTCAGCAAATTAATAAGAATCAAATGTAAAAGTTTGTTCGGTGTGTATATTTCCTTCACTTACTTTTTTCTTTTTCCTTTTGTCTTTGTTGCTTTAAATGAGACTGTAAAATGAATGCAAATAAGCCTTTGAGGGTGAAAAACACCCAGAGTGCACTCCATTACATAAAGATTTATCCTCGCCTCATGTCACGTCCTCAACTCCTTGGTAAATGGTTACAGAAAAAGAGAAT
The DNA here is from genome assembly GCF_902150065.1 of Myripristis murdjan. NCBI lineage: Eukaryota > Metazoa > Chordata > Actinopteri > Holocentriformes > Holocentridae > Myripristis > Myripristis murdjan. The sequence continues at coordinate 17,263,824 of NC_043999.1, forward strand.
AGATATTAGGAGAAAAGGCAAGTGAACTGTGTCCTGTGAATAGGAACGTAGTAACACAAGCCATACTCTAATGACGTTTGGTTCTGCCACACAGAATTCCCTCCCTACCCCTCAGGTTATTTTGAAATGTATTTTTTGTCCACTTAGAAATGCTGATGAAACATACACAATCAAAGAAAGGAAATGTTAATTAGATCCATGTAAACTCCATGGTTGTAGAGGACCGTTTTTTATCATTTTTATCCTTTTTGCAACTTGGGTTAGGCAGTGATTATGTAGGCTATTAGAAATCTCCCTGATAATTAACAAAAGTTTTAATATTCTTTTCATATCCCTTCATTACCGTAGCTGTAAGACAAGTGTGGAAAATAGACAGAGGCTCTTAATATGGCTGAGTATAAAATCCTCCAAGAGAAATTCCATGGCAACCCACACAAACACAGTTCACATCAACGATTAATTCAGAATGAGTGACATGTCAAGGATTTCCCATCACTCTCTGGAGATTATATCACCTCACTCATTTCATTATGAGCCTCCCCCCAAGCCACCCACCCACCACCATGTGTGCTCTCCCACCTGCCAAGTGTACAATAGGTACAAAATCAGAGCATAACAAAATGCCATTTAACTTGACAAATTTATTAATAAGACCAAACAACATCTGATATAAAAAATAAACTGGGTAATCAATTCATTTCAACAATAGATGTTTTCCTTGAAAAATGTCAACCTGAAATAGAAAAAAAAACACAAAAAAAAAAAAAAAACTAGCAGCCAGACCCTTGTGTCTTAAAAAAAAAATTCAACAAAGGCTGTATACAGAGACTGGACTTCTCTCATGTGGTGAATTGCAGCTGAACAGTATAATATTTTTTCCCTCTTGCTTGCGCCGGACTCAAATTGTCTTTTCATCGCTGTGTCTTCACTTGAGCTGCTGCCCGGCTCTGAGCAGTGATTGGTCAGATGTTGACTGTCAATCATCACGGCGATGCAGGCGGTAGATGACAGACCTCAACCGACTTGACTTGGAGTCATGAGCGATGGCCTGGGGGCCTCACAAACTGCTCACACCCAAGATACTGTGGTGTCAGCTCTCTCATCTCTCCCAATGAATTACTCAGTCAGTGAGTCATTGGTTGGCCAGTTTACAGCAGTTTACAGCGGTTCCACTCATCCACAACATTTTGCTGCTCTTGGATACTACTGAAGACTGAAGACTTCTGTGATAATTGGCCACAGGTTCGCACATTGAGCATACACAGTCCAGCCATGTAGCAGGTTTTGACCTAATCTTTTCTGATGGGCTTATATGGGCACATCAGGTATCTTCCCTCAGTAATTCTGCATTCAGCACTTACCTGTGTATCTTCCAGGCACTTCTTATGCAACGACAGAGACAGGAGACATTTATAGTCTTTTAACTATTCATAATATTGTTAATTAAAGCCTTTAACTTCTGGAAGTACAGTCAGCAAAGGGAGGATGATGCATACATAAAATGCGTCTTGGCAAAATGGAATGCATATTATGACGACTTATGGCTTCTGGCCGCTCATGAAGACAAACCATGTGGAAATGCAAGTGATTTACGTATGGATAAATGTGCTATCTGATGCCAGCATCCTTCCCAGTCTCCCTTTTTCTAGAAAGTGTCAACCACAGTACAGGCAAGTTGCCACCGTGACAGAAATGCACTAACCCTTACTCAAGAGTTCAGGACAAATCAATGTCAGAAATGAATCTGGCAAAATCTTACACCAAAGGCAACACAAATAGGGTGATTATCCACAGTAAATATTTATTTCATTAGCACAGTTTTGAAGTTAAATTTGACCTAAAATCCTGCACTGTGATATGAAGTGGTGTGTTTCGCAAGCTGTTGTTGATCAGGACATGGAAACCCGAGGTGGTGCACATTAGCATCAACTGTTTTCCTATGGAAGACTATAAGTGGAGATTTGCACAGACTTGAATCATGTTGCACAAGCTGTATGGGGTAATTTTGCTGTCTTTTTTTTTTTTTTTTTCTGTTTTTGGAACTCTAAAAATAGGTATCCATCGATTTCACTTGTTCTGCAGATTGCTTCAGAATTGCACTAGCTGCCTCCCTCTGTGTTGTATGGACAAGGACACTTCACCTGCCACATTTCATCTGCACCCTCTGTTGGCACGGGGGTGAGTAGATAATCGGTAGTAATTACTCAGTAGTAGCTTACGTGTTGTTAAAAATACATGCACGCAATCTTTTTTCACAGTTACAACTCATTATGAGTGATATTTTGTTCACAGTGGATGATTATGATGAGTAGTTAATCCTACTAACCATCTTCGGGGTGGACTAATACCCAACATCTTACTGTAGATCCACTGTGCTGCAAACAGACACAGACTTGGCTTCTTGAGGCACTATAACCTCTATTACAAATATCCTTTCCTCAGGAGAAACCAGACCTCCATCACCACCACTATACTCATATACAATATCACCACTAATATGGTGCCATGTTTAAGTACCAATCAGGAAAAAAGGTATGATACCCATTACTACAATTCTTATAAAACTACACATCTTCTAGTTAAAAAAAAAAAAAAAAAAAAAAAAAAAAAAACAGCACCAAATGTGTTTTGGTCTACTTGCCAGCTTGATAAGACAGGCCAAAAGACAATATTTACCCATCTCCAAAATAAAAATCAAAGGCTCAGTCCACTCCATGGTGTAAAAAAAAACAACAAGAGTGACTCAGTTTTTCTAAAACCACAAAAAAAGAAATAAATTCAATTTGTCATTCAAACCTCAAAAAGGGAAGAAATTCCATTTGTCATTCATCCAATACTTCAAAAGAAAAGAAATTCATTTTGTCATTTGTCTGAAAGCTCAAAAGAAATGAAATTCAGTTTGTCAGGTGCTAACTTCTGCCTGCTCTCCATCAAGGTGCAGTGGCAGAGTTTTGACAGCTGCTCCGGTCCTGTATCTACAGCATGTCTGCTGTACTTGAAACAATATGCAGCCTACCCATCACTGCTTCAAATTTCTCTTAAGGAGTCGTATTCATATATTGCAAAACACTTCAAGGCAGTTCAGCTTAAAAACTTAAGTATCCCTGCTGCCTTAAGATCATGATAAAAACCCAAAAGTGAAGCAACTAATGATTGTTTGTTAACTCATCCTCACTCTAAAAGAAAGGGAGATTTCACATCAGTCATAAGAAAAAGGTCATGCTTTGTGGTGATGCACCCAAATCCCAATCTATATTTGGCAATCACAATTAATGGCTTTCTCATTAAGTAATTATCCTTCCTATATTTTTTCTAAAAGTTTGACTTTCAGTGATTCATATAGCATTATCACAATTTAGATTTAATTGTGAAACATTCCCTTGACAGTCTTAAAATTCCAGTTTTTTACTTTGAGGTAGCACTAACACAGATATCATACAGACAAAAGTATAGCGGATGGAGGTAGACCAAAAGAAGAGACAATATGAGTCACGGTGCACAAATAATGTAAAAACATCCATAAATTTAATAACTCAACACAAAGACTACATGATAAACAATACACATACAATTGATATTCAAAACAGATCATGGTACATTAAGTTGAAGATAACAAACAAGTGGAAATAACTAAATAGGGATGTTATTTTTTGCAGTGTATTCCTTATAGTGTTGATTCCCCTGAAATTGTTTGCACTGTCAAGTGTTAAATAAATATGACTTCCAGTAAAATATGTAGTATTCTTTCATCAAGATTAAAAATGAATGTTAGATTACAAAAAAAAAATCATATGTTTGGGGCACTTAAAGACAAGCTCACCTGAAAATTTTGCTTTTTGACAACTTTCGTAAAATATTACCTCTGAAGGACACCAAAGTCAACGAGTTTCACATTCTAACTTTGCCATAAGTTATAATGTATTTATGCATTTCAGTGATGAACAGTGGTGCTGTCAGAGACGCACTATGAATAATCTGAGCCGTATGAATTATCATAGTTCAGCTCGATCCACCTGCATGCCAAGCAGAGACTGGGGAAAATGTTTCCTCGGTGCCACTAACAACACACACGTTTTACATGAAGTACATGTGATCTCATGCATACCCACAGCACTCCACACTTCAGCAAAAAAAAATATTTCATATTCAGCTTTTTAAAATAAAAACAGAGATGGTCAAATCTCTGCAAATGTCAGTTTTTTTTGTTTTTTTTTTTTTTTTATGCAACATATGCCACACACCATTTGCATTTGCTTTCATATTCAAATCTGCTCCCCCATGATATCCCGTTAAAGGAGAAAAATAACAGCAGCATAAACAACTTTTCACAGAATATGCCATGGAGATCTATGGCCCAGTGTTCACTGTAACCTCTGTTTTGATGCATAGATTTCATTATATTCACATGTAGCCATCAGTGATTTGCAATATTATAGGTGATTTATAACCATAAGGGTGGAATAAAAACACTTGATTGTGCCATCTTTCATCCCCCCCCTCTCTCTCTCTTAAGCTTGACTTGGTTTACTTTAAAAAAAATTGTTGAGGAATTGGTTAGTAAAATGTGTTTGTGTGCACGAGGGCGGTGCACGTGTGTCTTTGCACATAGCCCACACTCCAATATGAAACGAACAAGACCTAAGACGCACTTATCATTATTAGTCTTTCATCAGAGGACCAGAGGAGACCTTTAATATCGTTGACAGTCGTTCCCAACTTTTTTCCATCTTCATTTATTCCCCAGCGCTTCCTGGTTCCACTGCGCTCCACCTTCCGCGGGCTGTTTTCATCAAAGAAGCTCAGTAATCAGCAAACCTCCCCCGTCACCTCAGGCCTAAGAACCCTCATTAGCTTGACCTTGCCCGCTGTGAGGGGTGGGGCTGTTAGCTGCAGTCCTGGCAGCCCAGAATCAGCTGGGGATGTTAATATGACATTAAGATGGATCGGACATCTTGTGTCATACAGTAAACATCAAGCTGGGAGCAGGGATGCAGTGCAGGATAAACCCACCTGAGCACAGGTTATGCACATATTTAGTTGCAGAATATAATTTCCCCTCATTATTAGGGTGACCCAAATGACATAACTGTAAAAAGTATCAAAGTGGAGTTATTAAAGGCCCATATGGATACTAATTTGACTGCTCATCAGCAGTTGTGATGTGTTTGTTTGTCATAAATAAATATCGGTTGCATACAGAATATGTTTTGGTAGCTTTCGGTGGCTTATCCCAGTTCACTCTGATTCATGTTTAAAAAATGTGAAAAACTGTGGCTGACAGCCAATATAGCCAATGATGTTAGATGTCCACTCAGTTTGTTGTTATGGTTACATGGGTTGGTTTAAAACATTATGGCGAGCATATGAATTTAAAATAGTTTTTAAACTTGGTTATGTGGTTTTAACACACACCTACCAGCCAGTCAGAAACAGGTATTCAAGTTGTTTTCTGTTTGTTTCTGTTCTGTCTTTTTCTTTCTTTTCTTGTTTTTCTTTTCTTCCTTTCCTACCATATTAATTCATCCCTCATCCCAATTCATCTGTTTAATGTAATACTTGTGTCCCACTTGTCTGTACGCATGTGATGTCACGTAATGTTTATGTAATGTTAAAGAACTTGTTAAAAAAAAAAAACAGTAACAAGTATTCAAAGTAAAATATGCTCATTAATAATAATAATGCAATAAAAAAAATATAATATGATATAACAATTTCATTTACACAGTGGTACTGTAGAATGAGGACAGTGCCCCTCTTCTCTTTGTTGTGTAAGCCAGTCCTGCATATTATACCATGTTATCAAAATTAACCTGAGAATGATATATTTGGTTTTATTAGTATGCTCCCAGAGGGAAATTATTTTGCAGGCCAAGAGCAACACAGAAATAGACAGCACAAAGAGCGGCGCACAAGTTAAAAAACAGACCTAATCATATTCACATTGCAAGAAAGTGCATTAGAGTAAAGCACTGTTATAGTAAACTGCGGGTGCCTTATAGTTTAACAGTTTTATAGCTGTTGGATTAAATGAGTGCTTGTGTCTGTTTGTTTTAAACCTCGGTGCCTTGAAATAGAAGGGAGAGTCTGGAAGTCTGGGTGTAGTGGGTTCTCAACATCAAGGATGGCACGGGCTTTCTGCAGGGCCTGTCTCTTGAATAATTCGGGCAAACCAGGCTGTCCGACTTCTATAATCTTGCTGCAGTGATTCACAATATGGCTAAGATTTTTTTTTTTTTTTTCCTCCATTCAACACACACAGGGGTTACATGCACATGCCTGGCCATATCTATGCATGCACATGCACCATCACACAGTCCCTCACACACCAGTGCTTTTTCATTCAGTGTATTCAGTTCAGTGAGTGAGTTTGATTTTTCTCCCCATCTCTCCTTGTCTCTGCAATAGTTAATGACTTCTGCCTAATGTCTCCATAAGCTCCATTGTGACGAATGAGGGCCAGGTAAGATTGCAGGCCATGGCACATCGCTGTCTCCCTCTGCTGAACTACCACCTGCCTGCAGTGTGTGTGTGTGTGTGTGTGTGTGTGGCACAAGTGGGTGTCGGGGTAAGATTGTGGATAGGGATCGCTTGAGGGTTGCTTGTACGTATTTGTGCATGTGATCACTCAAATTCAACTCTGCTGTGTGTGTGTGTGTGTGTGTGTGTGTGGTTACTCTGTATTCAGTGCAAATACTAAGGAAAAGAAAAATCCCTACAGGGGAAGAATTAAAATCTGACACATTACTGAGAGGGGTCATTTTCATTCGGCCTCCAGAGCACGACTCCAGAGGTACAGAACATTAATATGTGTTGTCAAATGAATTGATTTTGGAATTTTACCACATTATCCTGTTATTAAGCTCCCAGCATTTACCGATTTTCTTGTTGAACATGACATGTACATAAAATGAAGGCTGAGACTCAAAGCTGTGGCAGTGTCACTCATGGACTTTTTTTCCATTTCTGTTTTTTTCATATTTTTATCTCAAATTTGTATGTGTTTCTCGCCATATGGAATTGTGATAAATGCAGAAACAAGTAAGTCAAACAAATTAAACGCTGGGGTGTCAGTTTGACTGGCGGCATTATCAGCAGAGAGCTGCTGCCCTGGTTTTACTGCTGTTAAACCATTAGACAGGAGATGTCATGCAGGGAGAAATGTAATAATAATATTTGAAGAACATAGGCTTTCAGACACAGAGAGTTTTATGTGCATTTCTGTTTGTGCACACTTTTGTGTATGAGCAAGAATTATTTGTATCAAATCACTTTTAACCTCTTCATTCATCTATCTATCCACCCACCCATCGAACCAGAAAAACAGAAAGGGAGAGCGCACACAAAAGTAAAGGAGTGCAGGTTATTCACACATGATTTACCACTTTTATTAAAACAGGAATATATTATTTCCCAAATTCAATTTGAGAAGAGGGCAGTGTCAGCATTTTGTCTGTCATCTCCACCGATGTATAGAGACAGGAATGGATGTGAATGCCGACTCTTATTTAACTCAGTCTGATTCTCTTTTGGCATGGCACACACACACATACATGCATATACACACACACACGTGCGCGTGCAAATACATCGTTTTGACTTGACGACAGCGAGGGGTTTCTTAACCTAATCCTGGTTAACATTTGGGAAATAAGCCGCCCCGCAGCCTTTACTGTGGAATGAAACAATTGCATAAAGTGCGACAGAGAAATATTTCCTGACTGACAATCCAGCGCTCTAAATAACAGATTTTCATATAACGCTGTTGTTGTGGCTTACTGCTTACTCATTGTGTTTGCATGCGCAGGGCTTTGATTGACTTAATGCCATGTACATAAATATACATAATGCACGCTAATTCGTAAGACACACAAATCCAGCACATAGCAGTCATGAGATAATAAAAAATGCTCGGGCAGATCGTAAAGGAGTTGGGCTTCTTCTGTGTGACACACCATGTGACTCCTCTGTGTGCATGTGAATAAGCCTGCCATTCTGCCTGTCACTTATAAATTCACAATCCTCCACGGAGAGAGAGAGAGAGGTGGTGGAGCATGGTGTGCGTGTGGGAGGTTGAGTGTGTGTGTGTTTGTGCATGAGGTCATACTAAAAAATTACATTTTGCCTTTTTCTGCTTACAGTGTTACTGAGAGCAACTTAGCAAAACAAGTACAATAGGTGAACAGCCGTGACCAGGGGTAAAAATCGCTGAGAGTAGTTCAGAAATAGAAAGAGTGTGAAGGGCAACAAGTACTGAAAACAGTGTAGCAGTGGGAAAGAACGCAAAGGGCAATAAACATCGAAAAAGCTGTGGCTTAGCAATAGGAACAGGCGCAAACAAAGTAGTCTAGCCTGAAGTTTTCATTATACAAGCGATGATTGGGAGTGACTCTGCTGTCATGGTGGTGACAGCAGGATCATTTCACTACTGAGGATCCAGGAGGGAGAATAGTCTAGACTGCAGTGATAGCCAGGTCGCCACAGGGAAGAGAGAGCTGAGCACTTATTAACTACAGAGTGCAGAACTTGAGCAGGAATATAAGGCTGAAGCGTTGCCTGGAGGTACGGGGTTCAGCTGCCGTTGTACCTTTTGTATTATTGTATGTCAGCACCAGGGTGACTTGGATGAATTTGGGGAAGGTGGGCCACAGTGTAGAAGATGAGTTGCCGGGCCCGGAGACAGCATGGAGTCAAGCCAACAGGGGGTCTAGTCAGAAAATGACTAGGGGTTGGATAAGGACCTGAGCTGAATCCCTGGTGAGAAAGGACTGGATTTGACAGATGTTGTAAATCTTCTGGATCACGTCATGGCAAAGCGAGGTTTAAAAGGTCAGTGATGGTCACACGGGGATCCTCGGCGGTGAGGGATGAGGGTCAGTGGAGCGTTATTAGTGAGGATGTAGAGGTCACAGAGTGGCCACGATTTGAAATGGGGAGAAGAGCAGCATTTTTTTTTTAAGGTTATACTTGAACTGGAGAAAGAAATCCAAGGGGGGATGTCAGTCACAGATACAGACATTTACAATGATTATGTAGTAAAGGAAGTAAGAAAGCGGGGTAGACACATGGGGAAATAGAGGAGAAATGACTCACAGGGTGTGAGAGAGAGAAAGAGAGAAAAAGAAAGTCTTTGTTCACATTACAGGCCTAAATGCTTAGTTTGGATTTTTTTTTTCTTAGATCGTTTCTTTTTGCCTTGATAGTTTACATTCATGTTTGAGAGTGCTGTCCTCTTACTGTCAGTATCTGACATCGATGTGAACAGATCCTTACCATGAGAGGCCTCACATGTGTGCACATTTACTACAAACATGCATGTTGAACAACAACAAACTGTCTTTGTGCAGAGGTTGGGTTTTGTCAGCTGTTGAGGCTGAGGGCAGGAAGGTGAAAAAGGGGCTTGCACTGACGCATCACTCCATATAATTGAATAAATCTGCAACCTCACTGGCTGACTGTCTCCGCTGTCTTCCACTGGGGGACTGATTGCTGCTGCCCTCCATGTTTTGTTTTTGCCTGCCAATGCTAACACTGAATGATAATGCTTTAGCAGACAAAGCACATATTCTGACCCCACTGTTCTTGCAGCAGTCATCTCGCTGGGAATCCCATGCATATCCATAATATGAATATGGCCAGAGAAAGAAACAGGCAAAAAGGGCAGCAGAAAGACTGACACACAGGAAGCCTCTCTCTGTACATTATATGATGTTTAACAGAAAAAGGAGAGCAATCACTGGGTAACTTGTATCATAGTAATGGAGGATGAAAGCAGAACCGAGGGAGTAAAAAGCCCGCATTTAGGCATACACCACTGGGGATTCACCATGAATACATTTTCACTAATGTAGGACTTTTGAAGGCAGTGACGTCCTCGTCGCAGGAGGGTGGATGTAAGTCTGGACTGAATATCTGGAGCCAAGATGGCTGAGTGTTTATCACCTGCGCCAAGAAAGAACCACTTCAATCCTTGGTCCTTTTTGCCAAAGAGCAACAGCAAAGTGTATCTGTCTGCCTCTAATTTGTACTTGTTGGGGGTTGATCAATATAGTTTGCCTGTATTCTTCAGCAGTAAATCGCTCCCAATGAAACTCGTCACCCCCGAGGGCTGTGGATTATGCTGGGTATCTGTGTTATTGTTTATGTATGCTGCTGCTGGTGAGTTTTTCCGCATGTGGATTTTTGACAGTTCACAAAAGAAAATCCATCCAGCCCATTGTGTTTGGGTGCCGGAGGACACGGAAGAACACAGCAGACCAGAAACCTCACCAAAACACACGCAAACTATGTGGATGGATAACCTGCATGAGGACTAAGAGGGAGAGAAGTACTGCTGTAAATATCTACTTCAATAAAAGTCAAAAGCTGCATTTAAACTGTATTCAGACTAAAAGTTACTGAGTTACTTTTTCAAATCAGTAAATGTGCCAGGTGTGATCTTTTCCATGCAGTTAGTATACAGTTCAAACTGCATTGTTTTAAAGGTGCATTGCACAAAATTGCTGAGGGTTGGTTGAAGTGAGAACTCTGTTGGCTCAACTGACAAATGTGGAATAAGCAGATAATTATAATGGTTGAGTCTACATGGGTCTCATTGTCAGGTCAACTCACTGATATTCCCTTTTCTGCTCACTTATTCTACACTTTTTGCCAGTTGAGTATAAATGGTGCTCACATCCACCAGCCATCTCCAATTTTTCATCGTGCACCTTTTATTGGAAATTTTGTAAATGACAAAAAGTAGAAGTAGTTGATCATTTGTTCCCTGTAATAAATGTGATTTAAAATGTAGTGAGGTACAATACTCAAGAAAAACTGCACCCTAAGTAAAAAATAAAATTATTGAATTTAAAAATACTCCCAAAGTTCAAGTACACAAAGCTAATCAATTACAGTAACATGAGTAAATGTAATTAGTTACCTCCACCTCTGCTTGTGAGATTATGTTGCTCCTGCAATGAGGAAATCTTGGCATCTTATTCCTCCACACACATGCGCACACACACACACACACACACACACACACACACACACACACACACACACAGCTCTCACCAAGTGAAGCTCTCACCAAGTCTTTGGCCAGCTCCCTTCTCAAATCTAACTTCTTGTACCGATACTGGCTCTCAGTCAAGCGAGCAGCGATAAGCTGCTGTCAAACCCTGTCCTCGACAAAACGACACCTGATCCACTGTAGAGAATACACAGCATCACTTTCCCCCACACGACCACCAAACTCCAAGACCGAACTCTTGTACCAGCTTTTTTAAACTTGATCCTTGTTTTTACTTTAATGTATCTCAAGCAAATTTGTGGGTTATTGTATTCACATTTCAGGTTTTTGATACTATGTGTAAACATGAGCTGACTTCTTACCTTTGATACAGTAACTTACAGTAAACCAATAAGTTTTTCACAATTTTCACTGAATGAACACCACTTCAAAATCCATCAAATGCTGACATAATCTTCCCTATCTAAACTTTGTCAACCATTTTTTTCTGCACTCCACTTCCACCATCTGAAACTCCTGATTCTAGATTGAGCCGTGCCGATTGCCATTCATTGAGGCGAGTCATAACTCTGCCTAAGAGCACTCATCGAAGGCTGAGGCAAGGAAATGGGCTCATATATATGCAAAAGCTAAAGGTGTGAATAGCATGTAAATGACAAGACGCCTTGGGTTTTGCCCTTGTAAACACAGTAAACACTGATGATTGCTAATAGAGAGAGTTCATGGTCAGTGCTGTGAGGAGGAGGCAACTAGTGGCAGAGCAGGTGCTAATCATAACCAGGGTCACATCATCTGGCCCCGATTAGAAACATTTGGCATACATTATTGCTGTGATGGCTGCAAAAATGAGTTTTGGATGAGAAATGTATGAGCGTACATGTGCATGTGCACGCGCATGTGGATGTGTGCATGCATGTGCTTGTATGTTGTGTGTGAGGCTGCCTGTGTGTCAGGGTGATCACATAAAGACTGATTCACCCTCGCAGGTCAAGACAAGGCTGTGTTCAGCATCCCACACACATTCTGTAGTGCAACTAAGTTTGTGATCGACCTCAGTAGCTGCTGCTGTCGGTCTCCTCTGCTCTGAGATGGAGAAGTCGAATAGAAAAGGCCTAGAGGGAATCTTTGCAAAAACAGATATGTCATGACATACAGACAAAGTTTTGGATAGTATGTTTTTTTTTCTTTTTTGTTGTTTCATCAAGACCAGCCTTAAGATATGACCAAACTACTTTGAGGAAATTTGTCAATGCTGGACTTCAGGTCTCCTTCAGTTTCATGGATTTGAAAGATAAAACAGCATCAAACATTATAGTGATTTAAAAAAAAAAAAAAAAAAGTTATAAAACTCTTTAAGAGCATCTTAGAACCTTATGCGTCAATCAATCGCATATGTTCAGAATAATTTTTGATGCATATCCACTGCAGCAGTGCCACAGCCACTTTCGCTAATCCCTTTCTCAGTGAACAGCTTCGAAGATAGCAGCACTGTATGTAAACTTTCATTTCTTATCGCCTCCAATTCCCACTCCGACTCTTTCTTAATACTTTTTAATACCCTGCCATTTCCTTGTGGAGGGCTACATGCTGTCTCAGCAGTAGACAGACAATAGCAGCAAGGGACATGGAGAGAGATTCAGGGGCTTAGTGTCTATGGGAGGGTGACCCCATATTGTTCCAAATGCATAAGGGACCAAAAAGAAAACCCGTGGATGAGGAGCCTTGGCTTAGTGCGTAATGCATAAAATGAATTTCTTAACCACATCTCCCCGTAACTGGTTTCCTTCTGCCCTTGTTCGCTACAGTTCCTCCCCATTCCTGCTTCAATCCCTTCTCCCATCCTTCATTCCTGCATGTGCATCCCTTCTGGTTGCAAAGTTCATGAAATGAATGTTATAATGGGGTCATGGGTGTGTGCAGGTGTTTGAGTATGTGTGAGAGAAAGAGAGAGAGAGAGAGAGAGAGATTGGAGACAAATGAGATAGTTATTTTGTGTAATTTTGATTGCGAGAAGGAAGAAGTCAGAGAGCAAAATGGAACAAATGTTTAAGTGTGACTGAGTGTGTGTGTGTATGTGTGTGAGCGAGTGTGTGTGTAAAGGGTCTTTGTGTATGCGTGTGTGTGTTCGAGAAACAGAGGGTGTCCCAGGTTTTAAAAGCAGGTACGGTTGCAGAACGCTGAGCGCAGTTAGCTTTTCTCTCGGTAATTGCTCCTCGCCGTAAATGCTAATTTGATGTCATGACTGCTTGACTGAGTCCCAGATGGGATTTTAAAAGTACCCAGCCTCTGTCTAATTTCATTCTGTTTAAACCGCCCATCCACAGGCTCTGTGTGCATGTGTTGTGTGTGTGTGTATGTGTGGGATGTATGAGATAGGACTTCCTTTTGTGATTTAACACTTTGCAAAGTGCCCATAGACCCCCTCACTTTTCTCTGTGTTTAAATTAATCCACTGGTGTGCTTCAAAGGCAAATTTCTCCAGGGGTTCTAATCTGTAAAATGGGCAAATAAATGTATATCACTCATGTTCTTGTAAGATATGTTCAAATGATGTAGAAGGCATGGAAAATTCCATGCATTGCCGCTGTGAGCATAAACGACACTGTTAAACATCCACTTGTTTTCTATAAAGAGTTGAAATGCAGTGTGATTGATGGCATGTTGCAGCACTGTCATTGGATGCCCCCAAGCAAAGCAATTTAAATGACTTACAAGCCCAAATTGAAAAGTGAAATTGTTTTCTGCGATTACAAGGGATTTCAAATTAGTTTCTAAACTGAGCAACTCTGCATCTGCAAAACACCGTTATCATAGGTGTAACCTGCAAAAGTTGGTGCCTGTTTACGGCCGGGAACACCTACTCTAATAGTATCTTATGTGCGAGATGTGCAAGGGAGAAAGAAAAGCCGACAGGGTTCAAAGAGAAAATGAGAGAGGAGGAGAAGTAAGTGTGTGTGTGTGTGTGTGTGTGTGTGTGTATGGTTATTTGACAAAGCTATTTTCACAGTAGGGCCCTGTCTTCCCTCTGTCAGACTAGAAGCCTGATGATTACTGTATTACTGCGATGGCTTTGCAAATGCCCAAAGTATATCAGTGTGTGGTGTGTGTGTGTGTGTTTTGTGTATTGGAGAGGGAGTGAGAGACTATTTGTAGGTGACTGTGCATGTAAGTTCAGTGCATACACTCATAGCTAAAGACTACATCGTTCCTTACTGCATGTGCTAGCTGGGTTGTCACCTCGGGTTACATACCGGGAGCGGCCAAATTGTTCTGCAAACACATGCCTCGTGTCTCAGAAGTGAAGGCTCTAAGCTTGGGATTCTCCATACGGATTATCCTGTAACAAACAGAGACTACAACATGCCTCTGGCTCATAAAAGCTCCCTTCTTGCATTCTGCTGTCTTCAGAAATAGGGGTATTAGGGACTGCACTGGTAGCTGGTGTTTCTGCCCACCCTGCATCTTTTCTCACTGCATGATTTTTCAGACTGTATCATGAGGGTGAAGCCACCACACAAGACATGGTTAAGGAAAAAGCATGACCCCTGCATTGTCTTAATCTATGCACACGACATTTTCCTGTATCAAGACACTTAATGTTACTGTGGGTCATGCCAAGTGGCTGCTGCATAGCGTTGCAGAATACTTTATTTGATTATAATTGTTGGCAAGACCATTGTTATATGAAATGTTCCACATTCATACACGTGAAGAGCTGTACCCTGTGCTTGTTAGCATTTTATACTGAATTATAATGCAGGTTATTTTAGAAAAATCATTACATGCATTTTTTAGTGAGGAATCATTAGTGATGTGCACTTAGGCCCAGATTTACAAAAACCATTAGTGGGCACAAAAACATTTTCAGTGTTCCAAGTCAGCATTAAGACTTGTCAATGGTGCAAGTAAATCAGGGCCTTAGTACACAAGACACTGGAGATACTTGCTTCCATAAAACAGACTGACTAGTTGAATCCAGGTGAAAGCTAGGATCCCCATTTGATTCCAACTTTTAAATCCACTTCATTCAGTGTAGATGAAGGGGAGGAGACAGATCAAAGATGGATTTTAAAGGTTTCAGACAGCTGAGACATGGATTCTGTATGTGAGAAGGAATAGACAAGAAAAAAAAAGTGCATTTGAACGTGGCGCCAGGCATGCTACCAGAACTGCAGCACTGCTGGGTTGTTCAAGCTCAGCAGAGTCTTGTGTATATCCAGAGTGGACCACCACCCAAAGGACACCCAGATAACAGAAGCCCAGAGGTCAAAACGGCTTATTAACAAAAGAGGTCAAAGGAGGTTGACATGAATTGAGCAGAGCAACCACAGGTCTACAGTTAGTCATCTGACAGTCCAGCGTTGGTCTCAAAAGACCCATAAGAGAGTGCACAACTCGTTGCACCTTGACATGAATGGAGTATGGCAGTCAAGGACCTTAGAGCTTCACTTCTGTCAGTAAAAAAAAAGAAATGGCAGTTGCAGCGGGCTTAAGAACACAAACACTGGACACTTGAGGACTGGGAAGACATTGCCTGGTCTGATGGATCCCAGCTCCTGTTGTTTCACACTAATGGGAGAAAATAGGGTATGGAGAAATCCACAAGTCCATGCATCCATCACACAATGGCAGTATTTCAGGCTGGTGGTTGGTGCGTGCCCAGTGGGTCTGTCAAAAAATAAATAAATAAACAAACAAACAAACAAGAGCACCAGTGTCTGAATGCCTCAAGACAAGAGAGTTCATATTTTCAGCAGGAAAACAGCCTTTGCCACAAGCTGAAGATTGTCCATGGTAGATATCCATAGATAGCTCCATCAAACATGACAGGGAAATCGACTTAAAGACACCATTAAATTGACTTTCTTGATTTTATGTCAGATGTCTGGGCAGGACATTGTGCAGGGAGGGATCGTTCACAAGTGCAAACCAACAGGATAACAGTTTGGGAAACAAACACAATTTTATCTTAAGGGATAGGTGGATGAGAGAGGATGTTTAAAGATTTGCCATGGTTTCACTGGTTAAAAGTTTGATTTACACCTACTTGTGCAGGATGATGTCACCATTTAAGGTCCACTGTTTTACGGGAAGTAGAAGTTATGTAAGGTCATTTCATGGGGACTATAATGCAGCAGCCTGCCCAGTGTCAAATGAACATCTGTGGGTTTGAGGCAGAACAAGCTTTTCAGAGTAGATGTCCACTCACAGCCAACTTGGCACCACTGTGGGAAGCTCTAGGGTCAGCATAGGCCACCACCAGCATCTTTTTGAATCTATGCCTCACCAAATTTAGTCTATGCTAAGGGTAATGTGCTTGCAATACATTACTACATTGCATTTTTTTTTTTTTTTTAATGTATTGGTACACCATGGATGTGATACAACATGTAAAGCCCTTTGAGACATGCGTGTGAACTTGACCTGTCCTATTTGAAAAAAACTCCAGCGTATGCTGACAGAGTTACCTTGATTTTTTTTTTTTTTTTCTATAAGCTACACTGTGTTTGACATTTGCCAGACTTAATTAATGATACAGCACAAAAACACCGGAACTCACTGAATGGGCTTAACTTATGATTGATACTGCGTTCTGTGAATACTCAATAGCTAGAGTGAACAATATGAGAAGGAAATTTAAGTAAGTCTGGGATCATTTCTTTCTCTGCATTAAGGGCTCACTGCATTAAAAGGTTGTGAGAAAATCAAAGGCTGGATATTACCATGGCTGAAACGGTGCTATGCATTAATATGGGTGCATTTGTAAAATGTTTTAGATGTTGAAATTGACTTTCTTTCTGGTTTTCTTTTTTCTTTTTTCTTTTTTTATTTTTTGTTTGGTTTTGTTTTCCATTCCTTTTGGGGTGTATATATTTAGGTAATTTGTGTAGTATTGACATAATGACATAATGATAATAATAACATAATAACATAATAAAATCTGACTTTCAGCCCCTTAAACATTCAAGTCCAGATTCATTATGATTGCACTGCAAGGACACTTTGTGTATTATCTGCAGCTTGCTTGACCCTAAGTGCACAGAGTTTGCATCTTACTCACTCACTCGCTAAGAAATTTATGTAAATCAAGTTGTTGCACAAACAAGCAATATAAATAGCACTGTGTAAACAAATATCCCCCTCCATCTCCAATTACAAGTACAAATTACACCCCGTATCTGCTAAGGTTGGCACCCTTGCTCTCTATGTCAGAATGCATTGATAGAAAATGCTTTTTGGCATTGTCCCCATGTTATGGCACGACAGACTTTGAACTAATTACATAAATAAAGATTTCTCCCTGTCTTGCAAGAATTTACTGTTGGGGTTTGCATATTGTAACAGAGAAAAGGGGAAAAGACTGATAAATTTAATAATTCTGTGGTCCAAGTTGCACTTATACATAAAATTAAATATTCCCATGAATGTGCTTTATTTCTTGTATTTGTAGAAGAAAGTGAGAGCCCTACATGAGTGTAATTTAAACAAGGAAGTGGTCAAAACTCAATAATCAAACTTCATAAAGTCTACATAATTCATCTCATAGTGTTTTTTGTGCTTGTGGTATATGTAGGTACTGTATATGCCTTGTTGTTTGACTAAGCCTTATATTTTCTCCCCTCCCTGCCTTTTACTGCTCAGTGTGATACTTAGATCTCCTTTTTTTTTTTTTTTTTTAAAGATGATTTTGTGCATTTCTGCCTTATTAAACAGTCACAGTGGAGAGAGAGAGGAAAGACAGAGAAAGGGGATGACATGCAGCAAAGTGGCTGGGCTGGATTCAAACACAGGATGTTGGGGATTAGCCTTAGTATTAAATGGTATCCGCTCTACATGGTGAGTAATCAGAGTGCCCCATACTTGAATCATTTTTTATACAAGCTGGATATGTATTTGCATTGTAAGCATTTTGCTGCTTGTGATGATGCCCCAATCTTGCAACAATAACAAACCCTGTCCAAAGGCCAAACAGCCTCCACAAAATATTCTAAACACTACATCAGTTTGGGGAAGTTAGTGTTTGCAAGGTGTTAGTGAATTTGCTCAGCCTTGCCTACAAATAAGTACAGTCCATTTTATTCTTTTATTCTCCTGGTCAAGCACACGCTGCAGCTGAGAGTGCTGTTTGTCACAAAGAGAGAGAGGATCTAAGGTGTCACATAATGTTACATCACTCTCGTCGCCTCGCAATGCACAGTTTGACAGCAACTCACAAGCTGTCTAATGATCCAGCTAAATTGAGGTAACAAAGAGAAAGTTGGAGATTGCTCCACTTGCTTCTGAAGAGGAGGATGAAGAGCCCATTCTTAAACTGAGGATGTGGGTACATGACATCCTCCAAGGAAGAACAGAGCACACAGCGTTTTATCATCTCGTCCAACAGCTCTGGCTAAGATCGAGCTTGCTTCAAAGGCTATTGTGCTTGTAGCTGACAGTCGAGCAGTTCAGCTAGTCTGCTATGCTTGTGAAACTGAAGTTGGTGACGGTGATGTAATTCACAGCGCGACTAAAGTTGAAAAATGTACAACCTGAAGATGCCAAGCCAGCAACCCAAAACATGTTCATCCAAGACCCAAGTGCATACTGCGCTTACGAGACATTCATATGCTGCAAACAAATCATTGAAAATTACTGCAAAACAAATCCACAAGGTGCTTTCATTAAAAAAGCCTATCCTTATATGAACAGAAGGACATTTACACATGCATATACATGTTTGCATGCTTTACGTAAATATATTCATCTTTCCTTCTGCCAAACCTAGAAGTCACTGGAGCTCCAAAAAGACATTTCCATCCTTGTTGGAAAAACTTTCAGTCGGAGCTCACAGAGAGTAATATTTCCTCTGCTGAGACCTAAATCCTCCCTCTCAGTTTTTTTACAGTGAGGGGCAGCAGTTCATATATGTGGTATCCTCCAGAATGGGACATCTCATTAAGATTGGCATTAGAGGTTTGGTGTGACATGATTGTTTCCAGGGTGAAGGTACTGTGCACTCCAAGGGAGTCTTCCCACATCAGCCAATACCATTATCCCTGGGATCACATACAGACGGCCTGCTGAATATCACTGTATCAAGCCTCTTCTTTCTCCCCTGCTTACTGACTTTCCATCTTTATTTCTTTTTCATCTAATAAATGCAAATGTAGCACCTGTTATTTCCTTAGCTCTCTCAATATGCCATGCATGTGTCATATGGGGGCCTCTTTCTTGATGTGTGTGAAATTTTGCCAACATCTTTTTTGTGCATGAAATATCAACTTGTGAAGCCCTGGCAAGCAGAGGAGCATCAATAACTCTTGTCAATTTGACACATTTTTATATATATTTTTTATCCTCAGAATATATTGTAGCATGAGATGAGTATAACTATTCCTGAGGGCAGCAACATTTCCTGCTTTGAATTCTGCAAAGCGTATTTGCAATTTTTTCTTTATATGTTGAGTCAAGAGACGGAAATAGTGGCTGTTACATGTTTTGTTTTTTGTTTTTTTATTTTTTTCACTTTCATCTTTCCAATATTCTAATGATCTTCCACTACTTTCCCTCTTGGGCAATGGTGATGATGCATATCAGGTTTTGAGCTTTGCAGAGATGCAAGAACACCAAGTAAATTGCAAGACGCCTTAGAAATGATCATTTTGCCTGTAAGTCTGTGGGGAGTCAATATCTCAGCAGCAGGCAATAAGCTAACTGTACAATTGCAGAGAGACTAAATTGATCTAGCTTCACATGCAGAAATATTGCTTTGGAATTGAATCCATGGAATCTCACTTTGTGAACTCTCTCTCTGCATCATTCCCTGTCTCGCTCCCACTCTCTTCATTTATCTGTGTGTGTGCAAAAAACAAATAAACAATCCTTTTCCTTCACTTAATTTCCTATCAGCCAGTGTTACTGCCTTACTTCGTAGTCTGCCCGGCTCTAATGAGTCAATAACAAGCTGGCACAGGCAGGCAGACTCATGGGCAAGCGAGCAGGGTACTCTGGACAATAAGGCCAACGTGTTCCACTCCAAAAGGCTCCAATAATCTTTATTGAACAGATGGGAGCAAGACAGCAGCGACTTAGCGCGGTCATTTCTGTCAAACCTCACGCATTCTTCCTCTCCTTTTCTTGGAAAAAATAATGAAAAAAAAAAAAAGAAAAAGGGAAAACAGTCATGGGCACGCTAAGTTTCTGAGAATGCTGACACATTGATCGAGAGCTTTCTACAGCAAAGTGAGGTTCTTTAAGGTTTCTGACTCTTGGCATCCAGGTCTGGGGAAAGAAAGTGATTTTCAGACTCTCCTGTTGGATCGATATGTCCCCTGTATTGATGAACTATCCAGCTAGCTGTTTGTCACAACACCTGTCTCCTACTGCAAGCCATTCAGCCAGCCAAGCAGTCAGTCAGTCAGCTTGCCAGCCTGCTAGGTAGCCAGCAATGTGTATCAAATAAGTTAAGTGTGGTAGCTGCCAACCTATCTCTGTGTGAAGAGAAAGTGGAGGAGTGGGGAAATGTTGACCTGAAGTTTGTTCCTCTCCGCTTCTGGCCCCATATTTGTCTCGTAAAGTCAGCCTCATGCTCATGCATATTTATGGCCGGCTTTTAGCTTGAGAAATATTATTCAAGGTATCCTGAAGGTGTTGAGGATCAAGACGAATAATGGATCTATATATTCATGCAGATTACACTCTAATTTTGCTGTTTTCCCTTGTCCTTTTCTTCTGAGTTTTCAATGATTTAGCAATCTATGTCCTTTATCGACCTCTGTCAGAGACAAGGGGAAATTGTACGAACGACAGACAGATTTTATTCTCCTCCGTCATTCTCTGGCACAACCTTCCAGCCATCATTTACCCTTTAGCCATGATTGCCTGTAATTGACTCAAACAATAAAGTGCCATTCGTACAATGCAGTGAACAAGTAAGCTAATTGCAGCAGAGATCCACAAAAAATGAATGCATTGTGATGCACGGTACGGTAGTAATAATGCTGCTTTTTCAGTCACGTTGTATTGCCTGAGAATGAGCGTTTTTTTCCAGCCTTGTGCCTAAAATGTCTTGTGATTCTGGTTGGTGGCTTATAGCTAGACAGGGGTGTATGGGGCTGTTTGACAGTGTCTTAAAATCCCAGTGGGTGATGAGTTTTTGCTCGAAAATAGTGCCCAGTGGAGTGAGAAAGCACAGTACCTGGCAAAGAAATAGTTGAGTCATTGGTATTGATCAAAACCCCATCAAGCCCTCGAAGATAAATTATGGCCATTTTGTACCACCGGGCAGTAAAAATCTTACTTATTGCTCCTTTTAAATTAGTCAACCTGTAGAGATAAAAAAAAAAAAAAAAAACAATTGATAGCTGTTGCTTCACATCAGCATTTCCTGAACACAGTAAATATGACTCCTCTTGTTATCTTTCATGGTCTAATATACTGTGGTGACCCTGGAAGGAACTGTGAGCCACTCTGCCAGAGAAGATGCTGGAACAGGGTTTGGTATCATTGCTTGTGTGCATGAGGCCCTGGGTTTATATCTTCTCCCTGTCAAGCACTACAATACTAGACAACAATGCCCTCCTACTGCTGGCTTTCAATGGCCCTTTGATTACTCTTATTATGTATTCAGTTATACCCTAAAAGCTGCTTTTTATTTACACGTCTTTAATAGCTATTGATTTTGTGGTGCTACGTGACATTGCAATGCCTTAGCTTCTGGGGCATCAACAGTTTGGAGCCAGCCAGTCGGCAATTCAGGCAGCCAGTCAATCAAACCAGCTGATCAGCCAGTCAGTCAGTCAGCAGCCAACGAAGCTGCTTGCCTTCTAGCCAGTCAGTCATGCCAGCAGTCCGTTGGCAGCAAGTCTATGAATTACAAAGCTAAACATCCGGCCAGAATCCCAGCCAGTCAGTCAGTAAAACATTGTCTTGCATCATTGTTTTTCTAATTAATATCCTATATTGGCGGCACAAATAAAAGCATCTGGTGGAACACCGGGGAGAAAAGAGCATGGTGTCTTATTGTGTCTGATGTTTTTGCAAATACCTTTAGGGTACAATCACAAAACAGGTATTGAACCATTATTGAACATATGGAAACAAGTAATTGTAATGCAGCATGCTATCATATTTAACAACCTGTTTCCAATTGTCATCTTTATTTTAAAAACAGGAAAACAGAGGAAGCTGGAAAAAGGCACAAGTAATGGCCTGCTGAGACTAGAAAGGATTTAACTGCCCATAAAGGCCTCACAGTTTGTGTTGCTTGACATTCCTAATCTGCAAATGTTTGATAGAGTATGAAGTGTGGCTGATTGTGGTGACCTCATGTCCTTTCCTCTAGTACTTCAGGCCAAACATTTAACTGCTCTACACAACATTTCTCTGAATGTAATAGATGGATTGCTAAGAAATTTGCTGATTGCACTCATGTTACCCTGAGGATGAACCTCGTGAATTTTGATGAACTCATGTCAAAGTGTCAAATTTGCACACATATCTAATTAATCGATTAATCAATGCCATGATATTTGGTGAGATTCCCATTTTGATGACCCCACTTTTCCTCTAGCGCCACCCTCAGGCCCATGTCACCATCCTTAGCACCACCCTTAGTTCAAAATGTCAAATTTCGTATGGGCAGAATTTCATGAAATTTGGAAAGTGCATTCATGCTCTCCAGAGTATGAACCTTGACACCTTTTGTGACGTCATGACCTTTCCTCTGGTGCCACCCTTAGGCCAATTAGCCACTAATGGGACAATGGTTGCCCATGGTTGCCCTGTCATGCACCACAGGCTCTACTTTATCGAAACTGATATGGAAATTCTCTTTTCTCTTGCATCCCCTCACTGGGAAGCCAGTCTACAGAACACCATGTCAGGCGCTTGCAGGGATTAAGTGCCATGCTCAAGAACACTTCAGCAGGGAAGATGCTTACTGACACAGCAGACCCCAGGTCCTCCACTTTGAAGAACTCTCTACTCACTTCGTCACCCTGCTGCTCGGCTGGGTTAGTATTTCTACACGGGAAGAGACTCAAATCCACTTCTCTGTCTCCACCGGCCAGCAAAACAGATGGCCACACTGCCAACTGAGCCAGCCCACAAGCAAGCTCTGGGATGATCCAACAGACTTTCACTGATTTCTCCAACTCGTTACTAGATTAACATGCGGATGTGAGTAGAGTGTGATGTACTGTGAATTTCCGCTTAATCTGCAAAGTGCATGTCGCATTAAAAGATCAGAAGGCACTAAATCATAATATGACCACTGAGGTCTTATCCCACCATGTGCACTGACTGTGTGTGTGAGTGTGTGTGTGTGTGTGTGTGTGACGGAGAGAGGGAGCACTGTGTGTGTGTGGATGTGTTATATGGCGATGTAAGAAACAAAGAGGTGGTGTACGTGTGAAGTTCAGTGTACATTTATGGATGTGCGATATACAGAGAGGGAGAACAGAGGAGAGTGTGTGTGGTATGTTGTGCTGTGGAATAAAAGAGCTGCCCCTGGAGACTGCAGAGCTTGTGCTGTGTCATCTCCCCCTGTTCACTCAGCCATGCAACTAGGCTGCAGATTTAAACAGCCGCAGCGCACGACTCACACACACACACACACACACACACACACACACAGAGAGAGACACCATCCAGGAAGATTGCTTGGAGGTAAAATCTAGCCCCTACGCCAGCTCTTGCAGGGTAATCTATTCCACTCTGTAACTGACAGAACAAATCTTCCTTTCCTCCCTCCTTCCTTCCTTCTTCCCTTCCTCCTTCATTCCTCTTTCCTCCTTGCCTTCAAAGTTGAGCTCTGTTTCAATAATTTATTTGAAAATAAAATCGCAAAGCTCTTATTATAAAACAAAAGAAATGGAAGCATAAAATAAATGCAGTAAACCTCTGGAAAATCAATTCTAGTGTAACAATTATTAGGTAAAAGAAAAAAATAAGAAAGTGATTATGATACTACTTGAACAGGGCTTATCTCTTTGGCCTCATCATTACAAAGCCTAAAGGCACTGATGTAAAACATGTAAGCACCTTTTGTCTTTGGTCAGTCCTTTGGAAAGACCAAAAAGGAAAGTAACTCTTTCTTTCTTTCTTTCTTTCTTTCTTTCTTTCTTTCTTTCTGCTTCTCATTTTCTCTCCCCGCAAGGCTTTATTTCTTACACAACACTTTGCATGAAAAAAAATGAGAAAAGAGAAGCAGCATAACAAACACAAAGCTTGGGGAAATTATATTTCGTCCAACTTATTATACCACAGCAGGTTTAAGAAAGCTAATTGCTGTTTTTCCTAATCTTCCGGAGCAAAGTGAACAGGCAAGAAGGCAGTGATCCCAAAGGTCCTTCAGTCTAGACTTCAGAACAATCCAAAATGCATTGGGGGAAACAGGATCTTGCGAGGGCTGCACGATATATCGTTTCGACTCTACGATGTGGGCATGTGCAACAGTCACCCTGCAGGACGTTCAATGTGCAGTAAGACAAATTAACACAAACATGTCATGCTACAACATACAAAAGGAAGACTCGCAACGTTCTCATTCTCCATGACCAATCTACAAGAAAAGTCAGCATGATAGCACATAATTTAATCTGATTTGAGGGTTCTTGAATAGTTCATTGCTAGTGACACACAGGTTCTGCATGCTCAGCGATCAGTTCTCTGTGTGCTCTGGTGAAGGGGTTACACTTGATCACTTAATCAAACAA
This sequence comes from Myripristis murdjan, assembly GCF_902150065.1. Classification (NCBI taxonomy): domain Eukaryota; kingdom Metazoa; phylum Chordata; class Actinopteri; order Holocentriformes; family Holocentridae; genus Myripristis; species Myripristis murdjan. The sequence continues at coordinate 17,288,532 of NC_043999.1, forward strand.
TTAAAACAGGCAGGGCTCATTTTCAGGTTGTGGCTGGTGACTTGTGGGACTCTGGTTATTTGATAAACTGATCAGGAATGATTGTTGTTGGTGGTTTGTTGTGCATGTCACCAGCAGGGAAACATGCAGGACACACAGCTACATCACAGATAATGTCGTCTGCATGGTAAAGGCAGGCAATCAGTGACTCAAGGCAGTGAGTGTATGCATTCCCGCCATCAGCAGCTGGTTAAATGTTACAAAGTTTCTGTCACAGGGCTGGTCCGTGCCTTAATGTAAGAAAGGTTAAACACACAAACAAAACTTGCAGTATCCAGATCTGTACTTACATCTTGCCGACATATAGATATATCTGTTTATTGCTTGTGTTGTGTGAGAGTTTTACCATCCTCAGCCGCACCAGGAAGCCTACTGGTATTTGGCAATATGTGTTTATCTTCCACCATACAGATTAAGCATACATTTGAACATTGTTAGAAATAGTAAATCACATGGAAACAGCACAACTGAGTCAATTCAGAGAAGAATTTTCCTACCTGTTGTGTCTCCACTTGTCTGTTCTGGTGTCAGAGTGGCATACCTGAACCTGAGGTGGAGGAGTCCAAGCTGATTTCTGGAGGGCTGGCAGAGGGGCTGAGCCAAGTGTGGTAGCAGTAGGAGGGGGGCTGTGTTTCCTTTTGTTGAGTTAGAAGAGGTTAGACTTTTAAAGTAACCAAACGATGAAAATTATGATTGCTAACTGTGTATCTGTACAAGAATAATACCCTACATGTATCTGGTGAAACCTGCTGTATTTTTTCATATCACAATATGTATCTCAGAAAAAAAATATTGCAGTCAGTTTTTCTTTTCCAATATTGTGCAGCCCTAGATCTTATTTCTTTTCCTTCTTCTCTCTTCCTTTCTATCTATCCTTCTTTCTACCATTTGTTCCTGCCAGCGAGCCTGATTTAGGCCAATTTACCCATGTCTATAGGCAGTTCTTCTGATTTCTCACCTGTTATACACCATTATCCAAAACAGAGGTAACAATGGGGTTGAAATCAAATTAAACAAGACTAAATTACTAAGAAATTAAAAAAAAAAAAAAAAAAAAAAAAAAGAGGCAATAGAAATTAACATAGCCTAGTAGGAAGTCAATAGTACACTTTGGCAGGAGCAACCCTGAACAGATTATTAATTAAAATGAAGCTGATATGAGTTGACAGTCCTTGACTACTACTTTGGCAAGTCTAATCTGCTCAACCTACGAGCTCTAAACCAAAATTAAATCACTTTCAATGTAAACTTTTGAGAATAAATTGGCGAAGCCCTTTGGCAAAGATTTTTTTTTTATTCCTTTGCACCTGTTTTTTTTTTTGTTTGTTTGTTTGTTTTTCTTCTTCCCTTAATTAATTGACAAATTCGATAAATCAAAAGCCATAATTTAGCATCAGATTAACAAAAGAAACATTGACGTAGTGTTCCCTACTGAGAGTCAAGAGCTTCTTGAGGTGAGTGTACATCTTGAACAATCATCATCAATACTAACACAAAGATGATGTCATCATTAAGAGTTTATTTAAGGATCTATATAATTGAAGTGGATGGAAGAACAACCTCAACTGCAGATTTAAGACTAGCATATGTGTGCATGTGTGTGTGAGTGTGTGTAGGGCACACAGCTATATTTTGTTCTCTTTCACTGTTTATTTTATTCTGTATCCGAGCAACATTGTTCTCTCAAAGTGCATTTGTAACTGGTCATGTAAAACATTTTTTGTCTTCATCACTGAGGCTTGTTTTTCTGTGTGTTTTTAGAGATAAACAAACACGTTTTAGTGAGCTTTATAAAAGTGTGCTTTTACTTTGTCATTGTCAGTACGTGGTGTTCTGTGCAGACTGATGACAAGAGAGGGCATTTAATCCATTTTAAATTAAAAACACACCACAAACAATTGTGGGGGGAAAAAAAAACAAAGTCTGCATACTCAACAAAGCCACTATATGTATGAGTATTTGTGTTTATGTATGTGCATGTGTTATTCAGCGAGAGGGAGACTTTCATTATTTCATGAGTGATTCATTTGCCAAGCGCTGGGCATCTGTCTGCACCCGTCTCGCTCCCTTTTTTTTTTTTTTTTTTTATTTCAATGAAGTGGGCTGATATCTGATAAAAAAAAAAAAATGCATATTCTCTTTATTCTTTCATTACAAAGTGTTTGGCAAATTGTTTGGCTGTACAAAATAACAGCTAACAGAACCATCTATTCATTGTCTGCATCTAAACAACAGCAGACGGGCACAGAAGGACTCTCTCTCTTGCTCTCTGCTTCTCGGTCTCTCTTTCTTACGCTATTTCTGAGAACTTATTTGCATCCAAACCACACCCAGAATATTATTACTTTCGTATTTTTTTTTCTCCAGACAGCACATGGGTCAGAGTGGCCATAGAGGAGCGGAAAGAGATTTAAAGGCAGCATATTGGAGCTGAGATTCAACCCCACGTAATCGCAAGCACCTTGTACCCCCCATTACCAGACTAAGCTACAAGAGTCCCCAACTCTGATACTTTACTGAGTTTAAAGCTCAATCTGTGTGAGCACATACAGATCGAAGATTTAAGCCATGGCCTGAGGACACATTTTATGAAGAGAAGTTATTACATTGCTGTTCAGTCATAAGTTCTCCCTGGTGCTGAGGCAAGAAGATTTCACAGGTCCACACTCTTTACCCTGATACTTTTCCCGCATAAACTGGGGCAGCAGTAACCTGAAGATTAGAAACCCGAGCTTGTGACCAGAAGATTACCAGTTCAAATCCATGGGCCAGCTGTGAAAAACTGCACAGAAAAAAAAAAAAGTTTTCTTTATCATACTTGAAAAAGCACCGCTGAAATGGCCTTGGGCAAGACACTTAACCCCCCTTGCCCCACTCAAGTTACAATAGTAAGAATCTGTGTTTGGATTTGGCAGCTTCTTGATATGAATGGATGTAACGATGAGAGAGTGTAGCAGGGCATTGCTGCCAAAGGAGCATAGAAGAAAAAAAAACTACTTTCAAGTAATAAAAGCACTAAAAAAGTAGGATTTTCTGTCTTCCAACCTATAATACATCTGCCAGCTAACCGACTCACTGACATCTGTCCAGGATCCCATGTTTTGAAATATAAGCCAGTCCCGGCGCCATTTGAAAATCTTTCAATTACTTTTACTTTACGCCGCCTGGAGTGCAAAAGTGACTGAATGCTGGCGAGATTTAGGAGGAAATCCAAATGGTTCCGTTATGCCAGATGAAATCAATTTACCTGAGTAAGGGGAGCTGAGACCATTTAAATAAGAAATGATTGAACTCAAGTCCAGCCCAGAAATGACAGTGGGGAAGGCATAGCGTTGTCTCAGCAGGCTGACCTGCGAGGATTGCCACCAGGTTGAGAGCTCAAGTCCAGTTCATGTTTGATATTTTGTGTCTCTCCTCTCTCCTGTTGCTCTCTTCTGCATGCTGCCTCCCAGAGAAATATCTCAAAACAATACATCAAGGATTTCCCATCCTCTCTCTTTCTTTCTCCCTCTCCCTCTCCTTGCCTCTAAGGTACGTTTTACTGTAAATTCACCATGCAGCTGTCATGCTGTGTGGCCTGAAAGGTAAGCAAAATGTAGCATGCCGCTTGGCGCTTGAAGGCTTACGATGGGGAGAATATCACACTGAGAGTACACACGCTCACACAGACACATGCATTGGCAAAAACCTCTCCTGGGATTACATCGTTCTATTCAGTGTGACAAAAAAAAGAAGAGCGGCCGTCTTTTATGTTCTCTTCATCCATGAAAGAGAGGAGAGAGGATAAGGAAAAAAAAGGAAATCACAAATCGTCCTCCCTGGGGGACAACGGCGAAGCCACATGAGAGTTGTCGTCAGGGTTTCATTTGGTCTGTGTGTTTGGATTGTTGACAGCCGAGAAGCCGAGACACAGGTCGGGGGCACAGGGGGAGAAAGATCAATCATGTTTTAAGGGAAAGTCAGGCTAAAGGGAGACAGAAAGGACAACATGGAGACAGGGAAAGTGAGAGGACGGGTTAAAGTTATATTCAAAAGGTAGCAAGGAGAGATTGAATGCGGTTAAGGTAATTTTAGATCAACAAGATGGAAAGCCAAAAGTGAGAAAACAGATTAGAAAGAGGGGAAGAAAAAGAGATAGCTTTAGAGTGGAAGGGGCGTTGCAAATAGTCCTTGTGGGGGAAAGCAGTCATGAGTCAAAAGCTATTTCATTCATCGAATTGATTGATTCATCGTCCGAGTTTTAGCTGGCCCGTGTGTTTTGACAACACAGGACCCGAGGGATTGCACAGGGCAGGGAGAGAAAGATCAATGGTGTTTTAAGGGGAGAGTGAGGGTAAAGAGAGATGCAGAGTGTAGGAGGGAGAGGAGAGAAAGAGCACTGGGAAAAGAGAGAGATAGAGAGAAAGAGACAGAGAGAGAGAATTTGACTTGTACTTTAGTGAAACATCTCGGAACAACAATCTATAAAGACTCACCACCTCCCACACACACATACACACACAGCAACAGCAAAACTGAGTACAAGCTGAAATCTACAGTGCCAGCAGAACCACACAAGCACCATTTACTCTGAAATGCCTACAGTCAGACCCTCTTCTCCCCGGTACCTACTGCATTTCACAGCCCCCAAACATATCATTGCCCCCATGACAATATAATTTCTGAGAGAAAAATAAATTTACTTCACCCGGAGGCATGCTGACCCAGGATCCATAGCACTCATATTTTTCCTGTGCATCACGCAAATGGCTGACTTTGCCTCAGCAAACCTAAAATTCAATAGCACACTTTTGCACAGCCTTTTGCATGCAGAATACGCAGGTGCAAGAATGAAACTCACCGCAGTTGCCCCTGGCCAGTCACACTGGACGTTAAGACAAGTTCAAAGCACATGTAGCCTGCTGACATTGAAACAACACAAATAACGCTTTGGGCTAATCTGATAAAATGACAGCCATTTTCCTATTCCTGTGTGTGGAAGCGACTTGCCACTAGTTTCTCATGCAGCACTCTCGCTCTCCTCACCCAGCACGACTTGCCACTGCTGCTAGCTGGTCCCAGCAAGGCTTTGATGGACAGCAACACGCTGGAGGAGAAACTGTTTTGACCTGATATCACAAAGATATTTAGGACTTGGTTTTATGAAACTTTACAGGTAGCAGCTATCAAAAGCATGCTTGCTGGGCCTCATGTAAGAACATTTTCATATTTTCATCTTAACTTTGTCACTGTTTCTCCAGGTGGGTGAGTATGCCAAGCTTGTAACTTAAGAAAAATATCAGAATTTTTCTACATACATGATATCTGTTTGTTTGTAAATGAGTGAGCATTCATGAGACTTGTGAATTGGCATGGTTGATGCCCTACCAATGCCATACACTGCATCAAGCCAGAAATTTTATTCATAAAAATGACTTCCAAGAGAAATGCGAAGCAAACCATGTTATGCATATCATCAAATCTGCCTGCTCTGTGGACCTTACATAGATGGACTCCATCCAATGCATCATTCAAGTCATTAATCAGTTTGAGGTGTTGATGTATTGTGCAATGGCTTCAGTAGTTAATGATAATAATAGGGATGGGCCAGGATACAATAGGATGGAATTGGAAGATACTTTTTAATTATCTTTGGACTCAAATGTCACTGTGTCACAACCAGTTATCATACACAAAAATACAAGCGGTCTAACAAAGAACACAATCACCAAAACGTGCTATACATACAGGCGCCTCACCAGTGTCATCAGTGAAAGCCGATGATAGCACCCAGTTTGATCCCTGCATTATTCTCTGCCCTTATCATACCACATTGCACTATCCAGCATCATAAAGCATGCATATCTCTATTCTACCATATTGAATAACCCAGCATCAAAGAACCACTGAACGCTGACTGTTACCTAACAATGTAAGAATCAAAATCATTTCATGCGCCAAATATGCAATTTACTCAGGAATTTGTCTCGCCGATACAGTGCAGTAAATCAAGAAAAAAAGCATTTAAGTTAAGAGGTAAAAAAATGAGTTCAATACCAGAATTGTATAAAAGTTAAAGATGGGAAAAAATACATTGTGCTACATAAACTGTTTGGTATAGATGTGTCGAAACGGTCAAGAATAATGAAGTATTTTGCATTATGCCAATTGAGGCTGACCTTGGGTTCATAGTAGTGGGTTGTCCATACAGTATGTGCGTGTGTGTGTGTGTGTGTGTGTGTGTGTGTGTGTGTGTGTGTGTGCGTGTGTGAGAGAGGCAGAGGGGAGGTGTATTGGTGCAGCCAGATGGAATGGAGGCAGTGAGCTGTGTACAATGGGTCAGCCACTATGCTACTGGCCCGCTCTCTGGCTCTGGCATCATACAGAAACATTCACAGGCACCTCTTCCTGGCTTGTGAGTCGCCTGGCTGGGCGCAGGATGCGTTCCAGCCTGTGTTTTGTGTGGGCTGAGGATACAAGGTACCACATTCTTGACCGTGGCTTTACTGGGTGCGAACCTTCGGGGAGCAGTTCATCTCCCAGAGCAGTCTGAGGAAGAGCATCCTCTGGTGAGCTTGCTTGACAGCAGGATCATGCAACAGGTGCAGTCCAGTGGTAAATTAAATTCAGACCTTAGAGATAGTTGTTTTTATGAGAACAGTGATGAATATGGTAACTTCTTGTAAATCACTCATACATGTCAGTTAGGACTGAATCTGCTTGTATGAATGACTCTTGCATGAGGCCTATTGTCTCAATAGTCATTTTTAATAGGATTTGTAGCATTTGGTTCAGGTTGTCCTATCAGCATCTACTCAACGTCAAACTGTTTGCTGGGCTGTCACTCAAGACACACATGCTCCTGACCTCAGCATACACTGTGTACAACCCCTTCCTCTCTGCCTGTCTAAAATAACCCACATGCGGCATACTGAACGTCTGCAGCCTCCTTTCCTGTTGCCAAACCCCAGTTTCTGCTAGTATGTGCACCTCAGGGAGCTCAGAAATCTCCCCACTCTGTGGCCATCACCAGGCAGCCCATCTGCGCCGCCCTTCGCAGTGCCTGGCAGAGCCCTGTGCAGGTCCCTGATGACCCCCTCTAGCAGTTTCAGGGAGGTCAGTCCAGTCCAGAGAGCAGTTCTGCTTCCCACTCTCCCCCCAGGTGACAGAAGGTGTTCTAACTTTGTGATACTCATTTTCACAAAGATCTGCCTTCGGGTTGTAACACACAAAGACTCCAATGGAAATATTGGCATATGGAATCCCACCATTTTCCCATCCCTACTGTACGTCCTACACCCTATATTACACTTTCCACTCATGTACACTTCAGCAGGTGCAAGGCCCTCAGGACAGACATGTAGAATCAGAGGCCTGAAATGCCGATCTGTAGTGTCTCTGTGCTGCTTCATGAGTAAAAAAAAAAAAAAAAAAAAAAAAAATTGACAGTCCAGCCATACACTGTCAGTGCCAGCTCTCCCTAATGGTTCACACACTGGCCCTCTCCAGCAGGTATTGGCCTAGTCTTTTTTTAGCTGTTTGAATTGTGCCGCTTCACATTTAAGGCCTTGTCGCCACCTCTGGGCAGGCAGGTAAAGGGCAGCAGCCCTCAGGCAATGATGTCCTGACCAAAGGAAGTCCACCGCTTTCTCCTGGATATCTAACAGGGAGCCTCTGGGGGGGATTAAGTACAGCTAGGTACTGTAAAGCCACAGGGAAGAAGCTGCCAAGTTGTTGATTATCTGCACCCTGGCCTTGCATTACAGTTACAAGAGTAGCCATCTTCACTTAGACTGCTTAGATCCAATTGCCTGTAATATGCCCTCTCTTTTCCCAGTGACCCTTCCCTCTGAGCACAGGTATAGCTATAGTCATTTAAGCCCTGTCTCTTTCCACTTGGTAACTGTGGAGGAGAAACCCCACATTGTAATGTGTTGTTTTTACATCAGTTGATCCTGGTGGGAAATTCGCCTTCAAAAACATGCTGAAAAGGAGGCTGTCCTCTGCTGCCCCTGTGTCTTGTTCATCCCAAACTTAAGTAGGTCATCAGCATTGGCAGATAAAAAAGAAAAATGGCCTACTTAGCCCTAATTCAGCTGCATATACCCCCTGCAACTACTTCCTCAATACACCCGATAGTGGCCGACGTGAAGAGGTGACCTGGAACAGGGCAGAATTGTCAGATCCCTGGTCGGTCCGTGCTGACATCTACCCCTATAAAACAGAAGGAATCATTATAAAACTTTTCAGCTGAAATAAAATGTTGCTGAAGCCCCAAGCCCAAGGGCACGTTGAAAAAGAAAAAAAAAAAGACAGAGACAATGGGGTTAAGTAAGATAAAAGCCAAGGAGACAGAAGGAGGCAGAGAGAGAGAAAAGGGAGTCTCTCTGTGTGTGAGGTTACGGCAGATAAAAGGAATAAAGGGCAGACAAAGAGAGAGTGTGTATGAAAGTCAGAATAGGAGAGACAAAAAAGAGAGCAAGGAATTAAGGTAGTGATAGAAAGTATTAAAGGGAGAGAGAATGCATGAGAGAGAGACAGAGTCTGAATTTGCATGTGAGTAAGTGTTTTTGGTTTTATTAGCTGTCATGATAACAGATGTATTGTGCCAGGGGTGAGCAGGGTAATAATGTGACCCGTATATCCACTGATAGGGGATACTGAACTGAAAAGAAGACAAACACAGTCACACTGTGATGTGACCTTGGAGGGAAACATGAAATAGAAGTCATCACACCAACAGTTCTGCTCTGTATATTTTACACCCAAATTTTAAAACAATGCTAATTAAATTAACCTTTTAAAGAAGTAGTTCAACCAAAATGCAATAATAATAATAATAATAATAATAGTAATAATAATTGTGGAAAAATTTGCACTCACTGGGGATGGATACACAAAGTTTGTTGGGATTCTTCGGCAGTAAATACTTCCCAACAAAATTCTTTTCCCCCGTGTTATATCGATTATCCCTGTCATTGTTTTTGGAGAGAACTGTTTCTGATGAGTTTTTCACATATCATTTTTGGCAGTTTGACCTCCACTAAAGAAAAACCCAAACTATCCCAATTGTACTTGAGTGCTGGGAGATAGCGAAGATTGCAGCATACTAGAAACCAAGCCAATCACACAGGAATTGTTTGGATGGATAGATTGCTGTAGGGGTACGTGGGAAAATATATATTTTTCTACATGTTTGGTGAACTGCTCCATTAAGTAACTTTTAGAAAAAAAAAAAAAAAAAAGAAAAAAAAATGTTTGACTTGCTGTGGTGGTGAAAATGAATGTTACTCTCTCCTGCAGCTGCTATTGAGATGCCACTGGGCAAGGCATTTTCCAGTGGGATGATTCAGTGGATACCTGTGCAGCAGAAAGTGAGTGTATGCACATCCAAAAAGTAGGCCAGACATTTGGTGTTGGACCATGATACAACATCTCTCCCCCCGTGTAAACTATAACAAGGCAACAGTAAACATGTAATCACACACAAATGTTGCAGCCCCCCTCACAGCCAATCAGTGACAAACATCTCACTTTATTTTGACCAGTAAGTGCAATTCCCACTCCAGTGTAATTTTGCAAATGCTGGAGTGCAGTGGTGAGATGCAACATTTCCCAATTTGGGTGAAATCGAAATCGCTGTGTCTGAGATACCACAAGAGACACATGGACAAATGAATGGGTTCAGGATGTAGCGTCTTGCCTAGGGATAATCTGTGGAAATGATGAAATGCAGTAGTGAGATGCATTGTTTCTCCAAGTTTCATCTAAATCAACTCATATTTACCCAAGAGGTGTTTACTGTAAGTGTGATGGACAAATGAACTCATGAATGAACAAACAGAGGGATAAGACAAGACAATATCAACTTTTTGTCCCTAAGGCTAAAACTGTCTTTGGCAAATTGCTCCACAGGTTTAAAAATAGACATACAAAACAAGAGGTGCATACACAAAAACATACAAAACAAAGTTGCACTATAAGAACAAGACCATACGGGTACACAAGGCGAATGGAGGGACACTCTCTTTAGTAATTGTAGTTCACTCTCATTTTTTTCAACTTGTTAATAAGGTTTTAAAAAGTTGTCACTACAATTATCTATCACTACAATTTAAAATATGAGGACTTTTGTATCAAATTGTAATCAGTGCTTTGTTGTCGTAAATAAATAATGAGATTTTTGCAAACGCATGTCCAAATTTGCAAAACACTGCTCAGATTTGCAAATGCATATTGGCATTTTCAAATGCATAACGAGATTTGCAAATACAGGTCCACATCCACACACATGTGTTTGGATTTGTAAATGTATAATCACATTTGCAAATGTGTACAGAGATTTGTAAATATGTATTCATACTTGGAAATATGTAATTAGTAGCTCATGTTTCATTTAATTTGGTTTCAAAATCACTGCACATTTGCAAGTTAGCCTCGAGCTATTTATGAATTTTGTACTTCTTTTGGCACATACAGATTTCTGCTGGAATTTGTGTGTGGAACTGTGCAGCCTACGCTATAGCAAGAAGGGAAACCAAATGCTTTACCTCTTGGGCTCCCTCTGGCCTGGAACAACTCCCATTTGCAAATCTCATTACACATTTGCAAATGTCAGTATGCATTTATGAAATTTGGGTATGCGTTTGCTAATTTGGATACACATTTGCAAATCTCAATACACATTGGCAAATATCATGCCATGCATTTGCAATTAAAGTCTTGATTTTATTGCCATACTTTTGCAGGGCCAATTGTGCTTGTGTTTTACATCACTGTTCCAAGGACAATGCAGCCAAGCAGTGCCACAGCTCACATGAGGTATTTCTGATGTCAACATTGAGAATATAAGTGAGCAGATTTATGGGCTTGTGTTCAATGTAGCTGGCAATGAGGCAACCACTGTTGGTCTTGAGCCCCTTCAGCTCGTGGGGCTTTTTCTATCGAGTGAGTGGCTGGCTGAGGTTCACTCTGGTCTTCCCCCAGGCTCTGCCACTTCTTTGATCGTTTTTCTTTTTTCTTTTTTCTTTTGCCTCCTTTCGATTTTGTTTTATTGAAGAGTGTACAGCTGTTGGGAGTGCTGGTCCCACCATCTGCCATTATGAGCGGCCCCACACTGTTCATTCAAAGTGAATCAGTCATCTGTTTGCTTTGGGTGAGACACTTCCTTTGTGCCATAAGTCAGTTCTGCACAGTTTGCAGGAAGACACATAGAATAAACTCATAAACAAAACACAGTTTTCTCAGAAAGGGTCTCATTTTCCTACAACTATTACAGTAAACTATGCCAAAACAATCAGCTTGAGAGTGGTAAATATTCAACCCTTAGTGGCTTTTTAAAAAATCAATCACAAACCGTCACCCTCCTGTTAAATGATAGTCTTCATTATAATCTCTGTTTTTTTACTACCAGCACTACATCGCTTCCAGTTGCTCCTTTGCAAAATCAGGCACCAAATCAGGTATTATACTAGTGAATGCCATGTCTTGTGGAGTCCACAAGACAGAATAAGTGAGTTAGGAAATGAATAAATGACATGCAGTGACGGGAGAAGCAGAGAGAGACAGAGAGAGTGAGAAATGTAGTGAAACAGAGACTGAGAGAGGAAGGAGGAGTGAACAAGGCAGAGTGAGAAAGACAGGAAGAGTGAGAGAGCGAGAGTGAGAGAGAGAGAGAGAGAGAGAGAGAGAGAGAGAGAGAGAAAGAGAGAGAGAGAGACAGAGACAGAGACAGAGATCTGATCAAACATGCAGGTGGTGTGGCCTCATAAAATAAAATCCCTGCCAATGAAGAATGCACTCAGCTCGGAATTTATTCATAGATGTATTTATAATGCATGCCCACAGAATGAATGACTTCTCATGCATTTGAGCGGAGCATGCGTGTGCGTGCGTGTGATTGTAGCCTATAGTTGTGTAAAGCTGTAGGTGTGTGAGTGTGCATGCGTGTGTGTGTGTGTGTGTGTGTGTGTGTGTGTGTGAGTTCCTTGGCCGTGCGGTCTGTCTGTGAGACAGGACAAGTGCTGATTGATGAGAGAACGTTTGTTTTAACGAGTCTCCGGAGTGGATTCACCTTGAGAGAGATTTGGTTTCACACTTTACACCTCTGCTATCCCTGTCTGAAAATGGCTGCATACATCATCATCCCATGGCCATTGTATGTGTGTATATGTGTGTGTGTTTGTTTGAGTGTGTTTGTTTGTGTGTGTGTGTGTGTGTGTGTGTGTGTGTGTGTGTGTATGTGCATGTGAAAAAGAGGGAGAGAAAGAGAAGGGAAGAAAGGGAAGAGAGAGGAAATTTTGTGTATTATAAACTATGTTTGTGTATCTGCATTTGTGTGTGTGTGTGTGTGTGTGTGTGTGTGTGTGTGACAGAGGGAGAGAGAGAGAAAGAGAGAGAGTGAGATGTGGGCGCAGAAATTGAACCCCCATGGGATTAGTTACAGAGCAAGCCAATTGTTTTTTCCATTTAATTTTACTGTACTGAGTTACAAATTATTGATTGTATCCCATTATTCTACCTCCAAACAGTAGGCTAGCTCAATCAGTTTTTTGTGTTATTTTGCCTCTGAATTTATGTTGTTTATTTCAAGCAGTAAATTATGTATGAATGAATACATTAATTGATCATTAAATCAGTGTGAATGAATAGATTAATTAGCACCAGTAATAGTTTGTCCCCATAAATTTGTTAAAAAGCAGCCAACAGATTCGAAATCGAGTGACACAAATCAAGTGATGATAATTTCAGCTGTGGTTACTGCCTGGTATTTTTCAATTCTCTTATGAGGGTTGAGACAGCTCCAGGGGTCCTCGAGGGGGCTGCAGGGGATTCATAACTTAATTTGTGTCTCCCACACGTTATTGGTCACTTTACAGCATAACAGCTGGGTTGGTATAGGGAGTCGGGAGAGCACTCCTAAACTGGAGGAGCTGGGTCTTCAAGCAACATAACATCCACCCTGCCGTAGTGCCCTTGAGCAAGATTGTCTGATTCTTCTGAGCAGGTGCAAGAGACGATACAGAAGAAAATCCAAGAGGGATTAATGAAATATTCAGCAATTAGAAAGTTGTGCTTCTAAATGAGAAATTGTTTCCCTCCTAGGCATGCATCAGGGGAAAAATATCTCACCAATTGTGGATGCTGTTAAGGGTCCTTTGAGCCTCTTAATAGTAATCACAAAGCTTTATGTGTTTTTGAATTATTATTGAATTTTGTATCTCTGCACAAACTATAATTGGGGACATAGTGAAACCTGTGATTGAATATTCCTCATCGTAGTCTTGGGAAAAGCTTTTCCACTTTTGGCCTCTAGATGTCCCCATAACAAACTCACGCCCCTCTTCAATCTTACCGGGATTTCTCTCCGCGTGCTAACCAAGCGCTGGTTGTTGACTGTTTACAAAATTAACCAGGAACCGATGCCGGAAGTCCCTACATTCTGTGAGTTTTTTCCTAAATTTTCACCAAGAGCAAGCATGACACGGTAAAGCTGTGGAGCCGATTTATGAATAGTGACTACCTCTTTCCGCCTGTGGGCGGTTTTGTCCTTTGCGACTCGCTTGTGGCTGCTACAGCGACCTTCCTGCATCTCTGGCGGCAGCAGCACTAGGAGCTTCCCGCGGCTCCTCCTGCTTGTCTTTATCAGGTGTGTCAAAGTAAAGAGAGGCGTCGCAGGCTTGTCGCTGCGTGGCTTGGCTTTCTCTCTCTCTGCACATTTGTATACAAGTGTTGAAGGTGTGGTGGAAGCTAATGCAAAGCAGCCTACACACTGCATGCGAAAGGATGGGAGCAAAGTCCATTCTCACCGATGGCTAATGTGCAAAGGTTGCTGTTAAAGGAGCTTGTGGTTGTATTTAGCTTATGAACTCAGGCATGCAGCCCTGTGTGTGTGTGTGTGTGTGTGTGTGTGTGTGTGTGTGTGTGTGTGTGTGTGTGTGTGCGTGTGCGTGTGCGTGTGCGTGTGCGTGTGTGTGTGTGTGTGTGTGTGCGTTCTCTGAGCATACACACAGGACACACACATGCAGAACACATACCTTAAACACATGCCTTAAAAGCTCATAAATAACTAAACATGTTTCAGTATGCAATAACGCACCTTGACCAGACTGTAAATAAATATAATATCTCACCCTTGGGCCCATTCTTCACAGATACTGTCATTTAAAGAGCAACAAATGGGCTGTTAGGTTGTAAAATTTATGTAATGGGGCAAATGATTGGAAAGAGGACAGTAACAATAATGTCATTCATGTTAGTTTGTTTGTTTATGAGTTTGACGTGACTGTATGGATCATGTTTTCAAAGAAGAAGTGAGTCATACACATACAGTCCAGCAAATATCTGTGACAGGCTGCTTATAAAGTCTTATGGGGGTTGATAGAGTGAAAAAAATACAATAACTGGAATTTCACTTCAACTAAATCAACCCTGGATAATAATAATGCATTCAGGTATTTCTTTTGTGTGACCTTTTTGTATTGGTATTTAAATGTGGTTATATAGGGTTAGGGTTACAAGTAACATATGAATATAATCCCAAATGTCTATGCATTTATCAGCACAAACCTGACAAACAAGAAGTTATAGAAGAAGAAATAAGAGCACTTTTTTTGTCCCACGCCATATCCCACCCTTTGGTTTTGAATTGTTAAATATTCACATGTTTGATGAACATTAACAGCTTCTTCATTCAAAAATGTGACTCTTGTTCTTGTCCACTTGGTTAAGCTGGTATGCGAAAGGTGGCTGCCACTGTAGCATGGCCAAACATCTCCCTGAAAAGCTTTTATTGTGTGGCCAAAGTAATAAATTTCCACTTTATGGTTAGAATTCAACTCGCTGACCTAAGTAACATAGTCTACTTTATTACAGATTTAGAATGAACGGTTAGACTCGGGTGTGAGTAGATGTAGGCTATAACCTTGAGTCAAAAGTTCAACAGGTTGGTTTAATGAAAAACATCCATCCATACATTCAACATACATCCATCCAACCTCAGGCTCTTCTCCTCTTGTTTTTTCTGGCATTTTTCTCTCTGCTCTGCTTTAAGACAACTTGGCTGTAAGGCTGAAAGGTGAGGCTGGGCAAGGCATGTTTTGTTTTTTAATCTTTTGTGATGCTTGTGGATTGCTGTTGTTACTGTATGTAGAAGGGGGGAAAAAAAGTACCACATGTTGGCCTGCAGCATGTGAGGGGATTGGTCTGTAAGTGTATGGTTGAATCTCCAGATAATTTTTAGAAGCTTTGGTTATTTTTACAGAGTTTGATTTATTTAAAACATAGACTTTCAGACAAGTATTTTTCTTGAAATGTCAAGAAATGTGTAGGGATTTCAAGCTGATTATACCATTTAGTGTTCATATTACTAAATAAATACCTTAATGAAATAAGACAAAGATACTGTAGAGGGAACAGCGTGTTACAGTCAAGTTCTATATTCAAGCATCTAAATTCATGGGCCCCTCTAACCTTACCATTGTCTAGAAATTGCTAACCATTACAGCTACAGTTTCTCGCAGTTGCATCATCATCTTGTCCCATAGTTTCAACAAAGTCACGCGCAGTGCAGAATTAACCACAGTCAAGTGAAACCGTCTGAGAACTTGCAAATCACCACAGATCTGCTTCCACAGTTGCCTGCGGCTTGTATTATTGTGCAGAATTGACACATTTTAGAGTGTGTCAACCCAAATAGTAACTAATTGTTTTCTCATGCAGCAGAAGGTGTCATTTTCACTATGTGTTAAGCCAGCAGGAGCTTAATTGCCTTAAGTACTCTCTGAATTTCATGGGGTGTTAATTGTTAATTGTGCTGGTTATGTTTTTGCCAAATACAGCTTATATTTTGGAGCCGAACCAATATGCTCAAGTATTTTATTCAGCCTTTCTTATGGTGAACGGACTTGAAGGGCTTATGTTGAAGGCGATGGCAGCATATTGTCTTGTAGCTTTGTACAAATATAGCCCGACTGCACACATGTTGGTCTTTTGTGTCATATTTTGCAAGTAGCACAGAGGACGGCTTTAGGCAAACTGGAAAGAGAGACAGGCTGGAGAAGAAGCTTCCTTTGATCAGCTGGAGTGACATCTTGGAAGAAAGAAAGACAAAAAGACAAAGAAAGAAAGAAAAAACATGAGAAGCTAGAAGTGTGGTGACAGTATCTCTCCTCCTCTTCGGTGGTCTAGGTGAGGAGGTCGACTGAAGACAGATTTCTGCGGATGCTGGTCATGGATGAAGAGTTGACGCCTCTGGATTGCCTGCTACCGTCAGGTACTGTGCACAGGAAAACACACCCATCCTTACCCAGGCATGGATGCTATGCAAATGCACATTCCCTTGGTACAAACAGACACACGCACACAGTCAGTCAAACACATGTGCACACACGTACATACACTCACACACAGGACATGAACACAGAGTCAGGGGCATGCTAACACAAACGCTCACACACGCCTCACATACACAGATGCCCACACAAGGCAGAGATAATCTATGTGTGGCCAGCACACACACACACACACACACACACACACACACACACACATTCATGCACACACATCACTGTCATACTTGTCTTCCTTGCCCTACCTCTCCCACATACTCTGACATATATAAACACCCTGAGGGGAATAAAACTCACAAACAAACCACTGGCAGTGTCATAACAACTCTGTGTGTATGTGTGTGTGTGTGTGTGTGTGTGTGTGTGTGTGTGTGTGTGTGCGTGCCTGCGAGATGTTCCTGCATGGGTTTTAGGCTTTGTAAATAATGATCTTTTAAATCTTTAAAGAGGAATTGGTGGTATATCTACCAGTAATGTTTTGTATTTGGGGGAAAAAAGCAGGCTGACATTAACTAAGTTTAAAATGATCGTGTAACTATTTTAAGCAGTGAAACATGTCTAAAAATATTGCAGCATAGCTCTTCAATGACATACCTGTCATCATGTAACTCAGCTTTGCCCCACCATGACATCAGGACGCAGACTTAGGGGTGTGCGGTAGGTCGATGTTAGATCGTAAATGATTAAAATGTCTCCACGATCTGCCTTCATTGAAAGATCGTGAGTGCCATGCTACAGTGGCACCACACACAAATGCAGCATGATCCTGTCTGAAAAAAAAAAGAAAAAACTACTATGATATTTTTGCCAAGTTGCCCACCTCTGTGCCGACTGATGTATATGTTGGATTGGGAAAAAAAAAAAAAAAAAAAAAAAAAAAAAAAAACCTTAATATGTCGCTACATTTCTCTCTCAGAGCTGTGTATCTTGTTCCGATTGTGAAACTTGTTTATAGCGATATTGTTTCACCCAAAATTAGTTCTGTGGTAGCCAGCACCAAATTAAGAGACAAAATGCCTACATGAATATGCACTGGAGCTGTTCTTAAAAATCCAAAATCAAAATTACAGACTAGCCTCCAGACATCAGGCCTGAGTTTTCACATAGGAGAAAGCCGACTATAGCTGCCCTTAGCCACTGCTCTCGGGTCAAGGTTCAGGTTAGTTCTCTGATGGTTGGAAGAGTGTGTGTATGTGTGCTCGTGTGTGTGTGTGTGTGATGTAAGTTAAGCTCATTTGAGATCTGCGCCTAAAGGCAGGTTTTACCCAGAGCTGTGAAGGTCAAGAGGATGGTACTGCAGTCGGGCCTGCGAGGCAGACAGCAGCGTGGAGTCCTGTCTGAGTCCTCTGGCTTAGCATTACAGCTTTGATTACACTTGTCGTTTCAGTGTGATTTGATATCAGGATTTAATTTAAAGCCGCACAAAGAATTTTACATAACATATTCCCACATTATCAGTCTAAATAATAAACGGGGGCTGCAAAAGAGTAGAGCACTCCACCCCCTACCACCCAAGGCACACTGTAGACACACAGTTATTGCCCAAATTAAATTCTTTTTATTGAGTACATAGACTCTGGTGGGAAATCTTCATGCTCACAAGGATATGAGTAGAAGCTTTACAGAGAAATGCAAACTCCAAAGAAAGCTGACTTATGGATAGTAAATCTTGTCTCGCCCCTTTTCAATCCTTTGGCATAGGGCGATTACAGCCCAGCTTGGTCGGTAAACATGACCATGCTGTGCGCAGTTTACAGACATCGTGTTACATGGTTTATGGGTAATAAAGTGCTTTAAGGAGAAATAGACTCTCCAATTCTCTTACCCAGTTACATCAGCTTGTAATTTCCAGTACTCTCCAGGAGTTATTTTGTGACAAAGTGACACCAAAACCTCAGATTTACTGCTGAAGTTTTAGATAGTTAAAAAAGAATATTCTGCTGTCAGACTCTATTCTAGCTTCGCTGGAAATATCTTGACGTGACGACACGCTGTTTATGTTTGGCCAGTTATCCCCGAAAATGAGAAAAATCCATCACCAAGCTACAAAATTGCTCCGGATATGCAGGGTGCATTGTCAGTACTTGTTTTCTGGAAGAGCATTAAAGCGTTTGGAAGCAGTTGCATTTTTCCTTTAAATTTCAAACCATTACCTCTCACTACCATTTTGCGCTGAGATGATTAGTCGATTAATCAATCAGTTGATTGGCAGAGAATTAGCTGATTATAATTTTGATAATTGACACATGCTTTTAGTCATTTATTAAGTATAAATACCATAATATAAGCTTCAGTGCTATGGTTTGCTCGCTTTTCTCTGTTTCATATGTTAATGTTATATATATAATTAATGTTACATTAATACCTGGGGTGTTTTTATTTATTTATTTCTTTATTTATTGGATTCTGGCTAGACGTTAAGCGCTCTGCCAATTTGTGAAGTTTTTTAAACATTTTATAGGTGAAATGATTAATTGAAAAAAATAATAGAATTGGTAGTTGCAGGCCTTCTGCCATTTATACAGACTATGAGAGGAGCATCCAGAAATAGGATTCCAGTTATATTTTGAGATAAGCTCTGAAGGTCCAGTGTGAGAATTAAAGCATTTTTTGTTGTTGTTGAACATCATGCGCCTTGCTGTGATCAGATACCAGGTCACACTGAAGCAACAAGAGTTACCAGAACCTGTTAGTGTTGCGTTCATAAAAACCGCATGACTGTCTCTCTGTGCCTGCCTTTCTCGCTCTCACGCCCGCTGTCTGTCTCTCTCCTGATTGTTGTTGCTGCTTGGTCGTGCATCCAATCACTTTAATCATCTGCTCGGACCACAGGCGTCTCACCGTGTTAGTGTGTGTGCGCGCTTGTGCGTCTTTTTATAGTACGTACTGCACAGTCTTGTTCACGCGTGCGATTTCTGCAGTACACACATACAGGATCGGTGTTGGCCTTGATTATCTGTGCTTGTACAACTCAAAAATCAATAACAATAACAAACAGAAAGGCCAGCATCAGTCAGTAGACACTTGGGGAGTTTATTGAAACAAATGTTCACGCAGCTGTGTTCAGCATTAAAGGCCATGCTCTTCAGGTTACTCCATGTACAAATCCAAGATGCATGCTAAAGACTTAACAGTGAGTGCAAATACTCCCCTGATTTTTGTGTGCAGATTGCAGAATAGATTCGAGCAGACAATGATCCTCCTGATGATATAGCTCTGTCAGTGTAACTGTCAATTGTTTGCTATCAAAGGTGAAGTGGCAGGATGGAGATTTGTCTGTGATTTCCCAAATGAAAGACAAAATGTTTTCTGTGCTGTGGAGGGTTTTCAGAACTCTTTTAAAGCTTGCATATGTGTATCTTTCTTCTGTTTCATCTGTTACAGGAAATGTTTATCTACACTTTTAGTTCTCTTGGTGGAGAATTTAAAAACTGCCCCTGGATGTCTGCATTTTAAAATCCCCGGTGTGCACAGTTAGCCTTTTAAATTTCAATATTTTAATTATAAATGCCTATTCCTGGAAAATCTATGCGGTTGAGTATGTGTCTGCGGTTTGGGTGTGTATGTGTGTGTTTGTGGTATTTGTACTGTCTGGCACTTTTAAAAGCATCCCAAGGTGACATTCCTTTCAGCAGCGTGCACAAAAGGCCATGCACCTAATTGTGCGGATGTGCACGTGTGTGCCCGCGCATGTGTGTGTGTGTATGTGAGGAGGGGTTGTCTAAAAAGTCACGGCTGGTTGAGTTTGTCTTTTGTTCTCTGTACACCTCCAGCCAATTAAGAGACAAGACTGACAAATCTACTCCTCCTCCTTCCCCCTCTCACCCACCCCTCCTTGCATCCTCCTCTTTTTTCTTTTCCTCCTCTGTCTCTCGTTCTCTCATCCTCTCCTCCCCTCCTCTTCCTTTTGCCATACACTGCTGTTGACTTTCTTATTTGAAATGACCTTCCAGTGATGTGAACTTTTTAACAGCATAAGGGCTGCTGCAGCAGCAGAGTCACTAGCCATGTTACCATCACTGTACTTTTATGTGCATTTTGAAGAATCGCATTTGAAAAGGTTGATGGAATCGACAAAATTTGACAAAATGTCCTTGATTTCTCAAAAAGTTTTTACATTCAGTTTCGGTAGCTTTTGCCTTTTTCAAAAGAGAGCTAATGCACTTAATGGGAGATGGAAACACCTCTGCTGAATAAGTTCTGATGCAGCAAACATTGAACTCACACTCACTTTTTCTACTCCCCTGTATATTCACTCCAAACACGCCTAATTCATGTTTTTTTTCCTTTTTTGCAACATTGCAAAAGTTGGCACAAAATTTGCTTGACGATTACATGGATGGACAGCTACTGTGTCAAACACATAAGGGAAGTGTCTTTTTTTCCATACCATGTCAGCCAGACCTGAGGAGACAAGGTCCCTGTTTCCACCTTGTATTAACATCCGTTTTGAGAAATCTGAACTCAACCTGACACCTCGAAGTACACGTGTAAACAGCAGCAATGTGTCCTGAGTAACTGGACCTCAGGATGCATTCAGAGGTGGTCTGGGAAACTTGTGTCTGCAGCGCATTAGAGGTGTAAACAGTTATGTGTCCCAGGATCAATTTTAGGACCACCTATTTACCTGACGTCCTCCGTTTTGCAATTACTACAGGAATACCACAGAAATATTACAGGTTGATTTATACACCTAAGCAGAGAACTTGACCCTCTCAGACCCGCTGGGATTATTAAATAATCTGAGCCTGAGCATGATCAGTCGAGCCTGTAACAGATGTGAAATGCGTCTTCAGTGATTAAGAGTACTTAAAAATGAGGCTTGAGTGAGCAAGAATGTCCCCTTTTGTTAAATATCTGCTGCCTGTTAAATGCCATTTTATTTTTATTTTTTCCGTGGAAGGATGACTAGCAAAGTAAGAATTTCATTTTACAATTTCTCTCTCTCTCTCTCTCTCTCTCTCTCTCTTTCCCTCACTCTCTGTCTCTCTCTCTCTCTCCCTCCCTCCCTCCCTCACTCTCTGTCTCTCTCTCTCTCTCTCTCTGTCTGAAATGATACGTGTTCATTTGCATATAGAGCGGGAAAGTGGCGAGACACATGTGGAGACACAATTTAATGCCAGGTGTGAATGGATGGACTGAGAGCTGTCCACTTGTGTTCGGCTCACCAAAGACACATTTTAATACCAGGTGGGACAGAGCCAAGGTTTTCCAGAAAGCATTAATTGGAACTGAGTGCCTGGTTCCAACACAGGCTACATTTTCAGCACACAGGGTCAGTTGGTGGCAAAGTGATGCAAAATGACCATGAGACTTTCATGAAAACAACATTTGATTCCCTTTCGTCTCTAATGCTTTCTGTTCGTCAGAAATTGGTGGGTTAAAATCCTGTCGGAGTACTTCATTTATTTATTTATTTGTTTCTTTATTTGTATGTTTGTTTAATAAAAGCGGTTTTCAATATGCATTGGGAAAAAGGTTTGTTTTTTAAACAGTGAATGAAAAAGATGCCAGCTTCAGGTCCACCCAAAGAAGATAACATTGATTTTATGTATGCATGTATGTATATATGTATGTATTTATTTATTTATTTGCCCTTAAAGTTTCTCCTAAGGAGCCTCACAGTTTCACATACATATTTTGATTGAAACGCTTAAAAATATTCAGTATGCCATTGTTTTTTGGGTGCATCATTACATCAAATAGAAATCCAGCAGGGCATATTTGGCACCTTTCAAAACCTTGGGATCTCAACCAGAATTTAAAATACAGTTCTGTGGCTCTGAACAAACACAGCCATGCAGCAAAGACAAACCCACCGATGGGAGCGGCAGAGTTGAAGAGGTTAACCAGGAAAAATCCAACTGAGATTAAAACCTCTTCTCAGTGGGGTCCTAATAAGGAGCAAGATATGCGGTACTGGGAAATAAAAGAAAGCTGTAACAGGCAGAGCAATTGCTACAGAGAGATGCACCAGTGCAAAACAATACATGGCAAAATCATAGACAACAATACGTCATAAATCACTGAGCATAAAAAGGAGAAAAGAGAAGTGGGCAGTGGGCAGACAAGAGAGGGCTTCAGGCAGAGGGCTGGAAGGAAAGGGTGGGAAAAGCAAACATCACACTAAAAAGCATTACCAAGTTCTGACTGATTCCCATTCTGTAGACCTGGTAATGTCCTTAGTCCTTCTGACATAGCCAAGTCCTTCAGATTTAAATCCTTTCAACACCTTGAGCACAGCACACACATGTGATATCTTTGGCCTGCAGCCTCACAGTGGAGCTGGGATGATATGCCATTTAGAAACTGGGATCCAAATGGAAGTCATTTGTGGTAACACAGTTTGGGAGAAGTAACATTGTGGCAGTCATAAAAGCTGACTTAAGCTTGCATATAACATTTTGGCATTGCTTCAAAATTGGAACAACTCTAAAAGTTGGTGACAGCAAACATAAAAGGAAATATAAATTGAGAGAAATGAAAATAGGGAGGGGAAGAGAGGTGGTGTTTCAATCTTTGGTCTATTAAGGCTTTTCTAGCGGTCCTCTGTGGTCTGTTGTCAATTAATGGAGAGTTTTCTATTATGTCTTTGTATTACAGGCAGATAGAAAAGTTTGGATTGTGAAGTATTAGTCACTGCACCTGCATTAGCAGCAGAGTGACAGAGACAGAAAGAGAAACTGATTTTTTCGGGGGGGGTGGGTGGGGGCTTGAGAGAGGTGCGACAGTGAAATGACACACACAATACAGCATTGAGGTACACTGAGAGAGAAGTGAGAACAAATGCATTAATGAAAGCCAGAGGGTGACAGTTAGGTTATTTTAGCTCCTGCTGTTCTGAATAGGCTTTACGCTATTGTCATGTAGTTACAGTCGACATGTCACCAAGGTCAAGCTATTCAAATGAGCTTTGATGAGATAATGCGTGTGAGTCTAAGTGCACAGATTTCCCGGACTACAATTGTGATTCTGACAGTGATTGTGACCCCCAGCAGAGGAGAGTCAAGGTACTTTAGCTGAAAGCACACACTTACTTGACATACTGCAGGTTATCCAAATTGCGTGCGCACACACACTCACACACAGACGCACTCACACAGAATTGCATAGCAAAGATTGCGTGCAAGTATGCCCCGCTATTTTACAGAGCATTGCGGCTATTCATTTGACTACCACCATCAAGCAGACCTCTTGTTCCATCACCTTGCCAGAAGAATGGGATAACACTTTGGGGTACAAAATTACTTCTTCAGGTCAGCGGCTGACACTGACACCTTGGTGTAATGTCTTTAGGTTGAGCATGGGTGTTTTCAGTTGCAATAATAAAAAATAAAAAAAAATCCCAAACTTGCTATTATTAGCTATCTTAGCATTACAGTAGTTGATATTGATGATAATGACTCAGGGTGTGTTTCTGGTCCTGGTGTGACAGCTAATCAATATTAAAAAATAGATTAAGTTAACACATGTAACATATCCACCTGTGGTCCTTCTAGTGTCCCAGGTTAACATATTGGAAGGATAAAATTATTTGCAAAACAGGAACCATAAACTCATATTCATTTTCAGTACAGGCATAAATAAATGAATGAATGCGCTGGCCACTTGGGTGGTCTATGTGATCATAATACTGTGCAAAATAAAATAATTTTATTATTCATGGTTTTCCCATATCCGGAGGTAAGGTTACCACACAGATACACTGAATGCATTTGCAAAACTGAATCTCCTCTGTGACTTGTGGAATATTCATTGAAATCTCTGTCGTGAGATGTAAAGGCGTAAATGAGTCATGTTGTCCTTAATATTAGCCCCACTCAGTAAGGCCTTCCACATAAGCCTCCTTTTCACAGCTTTCCAAACTAAAAACTTTTATCATCATGAAAAAGGGAGATAATGTTGGGTTTAAAGGTTTCCTAATAAAAAAGAAGAGAACAGGGTCCTGGTGAATGTGAAATACCTTGAATATGTTAGATTAACCTTGCTTGTGCACTAGTCAAGGTATTAAAAAGCTAAAGTAGCCTTATCTCACCGAGCCTTTATAAACTGTCAGCCTTTCAGTCTGCTTCACCTTCTGCTCCCCAGCAAGCCTTTGTTTGTTAGTGTGGGGTTTCACAGGAAGTTAGACAGATGAAGTAGAGAAACCATTGTTGATTAATGTCGCTTTATTCCTCAGAAGTCTGAAGTTGACCTTAAATAATCTTCATCTACATCTTCTGCAGCCGAGGGCATTTATTTGCTGTCTTGTTTGTGACATCATTTTTTATTGATTTAATGCTGTTAACAGTTCTATTACAATTAATGTTGCAAAGATCAGTTAAGAGGCTCTTATCTTTACGTTGTGTGAAAATGGGCAGGATGCACTGCACCTCATCTGAGATTTAAAAAAAAAAAAAAATCTACAAAGTCATGATGACCTGAAAGAATAGAAGGCAATGCACACATGCACAAGAGTACAGCTGTGCGCAAAACACTTAATCGTATGCACAGAGATAAACAGACAGAGAAAAGGCGATAC
Organism: Myripristis murdjan; assembly: GCF_902150065.1. NCBI lineage: Eukaryota > Metazoa > Chordata > Actinopteri > Holocentriformes > Holocentridae > Myripristis > Myripristis murdjan. The sequence continues at coordinate 17,313,420 of NC_043999.1, forward strand.
AGGCACACATGTGCGCACTCACTTGCTCATTTATTTCATGCTTACCACCTGCATTCACATTCAGTGGGGGATTTCTTGTCAAAAAAATAGCTTAATCTGATTGTAATCTGTTTGAGACATATGTGGGCAGGCAGAGCGCAGCGGTGTTCTTATATTCAAGGTCATATGAAACAGTTGAACATTTGGAGTAAAGTACAAGGACACACACACACACACACACACACACACACACACACACACACACACACACACACTGGAAGAAATCAAATAGCCAGGTATACAGAAGGCAACTTCCATCTAATTTTCTCTCTGTGTGTAACTCCTTTAGTGAGGATGAAATTTCTTGCTATAATTAGGCAATGAGTCTCTATTACATTTACTGACATCTTGTTAACAGTAAATTTGTTGTCATATTTTAACATTATTCACCATTTCAGCAGAATCCTTAGATTCACTGTGGTTAGCCTCACAGGACTCCCACTTAACATGTGACAAATGGAAAGTAGAGGCTTCAAAACAAATAACTCATCCTCTGTTGTTGCAAACAATCCACTTTCACTGTAATTAGATAAGGTGGAAGAAAGTTTTGAACATTCATGAGACCGAGCTGCCGCATCCTGACTTGTTTGAAGTTGTTTCTGTTTTTAAATCCTCACACTAATTATCTCGGCTTTCGGTGTGGTGCATGATAATGACCTCATTATCACGGCTTTGTTTTAGTTTTGTACTTAATTTAGCACATTCAAGGCCACTAACATCGACCTCCAATCGGTGTTCGCAAAGTCTATTTTTGAACATACAAATGGTAAATTGCTCTCTGTTCGTGTTAGTTGCTGTTTGACCATGATTCTCTGTCTACTGTCTGTCTATATATCCATCTATCTTTGATTTATGTCTGTCTTTCATCCTTTCTTTCACCCTCTCTTTCTCTTCAGGCACACAACGGATCTGTCTGATCATTCTGAACCAGCCCCTGGATAAAGACTACCTACACATCCTCTGGAGTAAAGGTAGCTACCTCACAGATCAGCAACACAGATCAAACAAGCCACATAGATGCCAGCTACACTAATCACCTGCATTGCGTTGGCGTTGGGCACGTATTCCCCTGTTGTTTTTGGTGAACTGTGTTCCCTTCCCTGCTTCCCCTCACTGCTCAAATCCTTAATTGCTCTTGTGTCATTGAAAATGCCCGCTCCCTGCCCTCTGCCCAGACTTGCTGTGACAAGTATTCTAATGAAGGTAAAGATGACATCCCTTTTTTTCCCGGAAAATAATTTTTCTACCAGAAGCAGTTTGATCTTGATGGCTCACATAGCTCAGTGATTTGTGACACGCACAGCTACATAATCTGAGAAACAGTTACACCGAGTCACCCTCTGCTAAACAAAATAATTTCATAGTGTTAGGGCTGGGTATCGAGAATGATGCTAATTAGGTTCCGGTTCCTGATTAGTCGGAACAGAAACACCAAATAACTCGTGGACAAATGGTACCGCTGTTGATTTTAATTGTAATTTATTTTAATTCACCAACTTTCTGGTCATTTCCTTTACATCCCAGCATAAGGACCTTTTTTTAACAGTAATATGATGACGTACCTTCTGTTGCTTTCAATCATTGTGGAGATGAAAAAAATGGCTGAGAAGTTAAAATGTACTAAAGTGTGACCTCAGTTTACAAAAGCAGATGGAAATACAGAATAATATGCAACAGATGTACGTAATTTATGTAAAAAGATGTTGTGTGCAGGCTGGCAACAGCGGTACTCTCATAAAACACCCACAGCTCTGGCATGGCATTAATTTGAAGCAGTGCAATGTAATCGATTGCATCAGCAAAGTTTTTGCTGCCGGGTGCGATTCCTCAAGCCTTCCAGCTCATTCTCGTCCAGTCAAGGTAACGTATCTTATCAAAATAAGGGAATCCAATATTGTGAATTTAGGGAAAAGAGTGAATTCACAGCACCAGCAGCCTTTTTTTAATTGCTTGTAATTTCTTTGTGAAGCTACAGCCAGTTCTTGCTTCTTGGGAGCACATTGTGTAAGACAGCCAGTCTGCTCAATATATGCTTTATTCTAAAATGAGCTCACTTCTAACAAAAAAAATTACTTTTTGTACACTTTATTTATAGACGATGTACCATCGAGCATTACTCTTTGCAAACATTTTAATTTAGCTAATTTAGCCAATAATATCTATCTACCTATAATATATGTTTATTATACTGTGTTCCCAGCAATCAGTGAGTCACATTCTCAAAATTTGTGGCTATTCCAATGTGAATTAATCTTTGTTGTCCTGCGCTGAGCCGAGAGAAGGTAGTGGTGTGTAAAACCTAGTTCTGATAATTAATGTTTTTCCACTGTAGAGAGCCAGCAATTTGGCACATGCTTGGCATGAGGTCGAGAAGAAAAGCATCAGAAATCACAGTTGTATCAAAGGCAGCCACACCTAGAGATGGATGATCACAGATTATACAGGATCATCAGCTCACAGTCACACTCCATCGCATCAGTCTAGTAGAGTGTCAGTAGGCAATACTGGTAATGGGATCGATATCAACAAAACCCTGTAGACAGTAGGGATTTCCATTGCAGGAATACTTTGAAGACCTAATCTATATGGCATATGGCCTTATTGCCCCACAGTTTGTTTACATAGTTTACAAAACTAGGAAAATTTCATTGGAATAATATATCCTGTTTTGCTTTTACTGGCTCATTTATTCTTGGTGTATTTTGGAGTTGGATTAAAACACATTTGACTGAAGGTTAAGCCATGTTTATTAAAAATGAAATAAAGCAACTAACAAATAAAGAAAATAAAGAAGGGGGAATCATATATGTATTAAATTATTTAAATATGATATGCTTTCAAATGGCTAGTTGCAAGGTGTGGGTGCAGTATAGTAAATGAGATAAAACGTAAAAACTCCAGTATGGCCCATCATGCAAAAACAGACATGCTGGGAGATAGATTTTTCATGCATTAATGATGTTTGTTTTGGGATCAATAAATCATTTCTCTTGAATTATGAATTACTAAATGAACGTAGTGTATTTTTCTCATAAATTACATTGTAAATCAATTGTATAGAGCTGTAAAATACAGTATGCGCTCTATCCTGTAATATTCTTATAGGTCTCCAGCCTCCACAGTACTGAGCCATTTATTCTGCTGTACTATATCTATTACAGACATCCCACCCTAGCATGCGAGATGCCTTTTACAGCAATTGTAAGGTCGCAGCGAAGCAAAAATGGCAATCTTTGTATGCCCGTTGTGGCTCACTCAAATGTGTTTACATTGAATTTAGATAATTGGCTGGTTAATAATGTGAACTGAGGCGGTGACAGGGTCAGTGTCAACAAACACGACCCAGGATGGCGAATGTGGGTGTTTTGCTCATAACAAATGGACACTGACTCTGAGTAGAGGTAACAAAAGTCATGCTGCTCACAGTCTTTCTCCTATGAGGGAAAAGTGTCTATTCAGACTAATAGGACACAGTGCCTGCTCCCCAGGCAAGCACATTTGTCCACTTAGTCTCTGGCTCATTATAAAGATTTTCTCATTATTGCAGAACCTTTACTTAATGATGAAAAGTTGATTAAGAAACCATTTTAGTTTTCAGCCATGGCCAAGGGGAGTAAAGCCCAATAAGACGAAGGGTTAAACATACACATTTGAACATGGGAGCTGCCCAGTACAGATGCCTTGGATGGCTCCACTGTTATCATGGATTTGAGTCGCCTCCCGCTCATGTGAATACTCACACTATCAGTGTGAAAGAGAATGAAAAAAATATCAAACAGAAATGCAGATTTTTTATAGGATTTATTCATTTATTTATTTTTGTATGGCACTTCAGTTTTTGCTATAACTAAGGAAAATTTCCAGTAAACATAAACTACATCTTACTGGAAATCACTAAAAGCCATATTTGCATATATTGTGTATTAGCCTAACAAATAGAAGATAGATCACATTTGGCATTTTTTATTAAAAGACAGACACTGATCTCAGCTGAATATTTTTATTTATTTATTTATTTTTAACTGTGGGGCTGATGCAGTAATTTAAAAAAGATAATACTTTTTTTTGAAGATTTTGGAGGAGGAGAGGGGGGTTGAAGAGCCACAAGCTACTGTTCACTGTGGTGTGGCTGTCAGAGATTGGGTAGTTTTCTTGATTAATTTGCTCTCGGCAGCGGGGCACGTGGGACCCTGAGAAGTTTTGATGGGATGATGTTAATAGCGTGTGTATGGCAGATCTCAGATCTTTCACAGTTTGATGGTAAACATGCTTGTAGCTAGTCTATCACTCCTCACTTGATATGCCATCATGTATTTTTAATGGTGTTTGCGGGATCGGCAGATGTCAAGAGGGAAGAAGTGTGTGCTTGTGTGTCTCGAGTGTGTGTCGCTCTCCAGATGGTTGTTCACCTGGAGGCATCCCAGCCAGGTCTCCGCCCCTACAGACACATGCATGCAGGCACATGCACACACACACACACACACACACACACACACCACACTACTGTCAGGTCCTCTGATGTGCTGCCCCTGGGCCCCGTCATCACCTCTGGGAGAGCTAGAGCAGCAGGGAGTGCAGCAGAGATGGAGGGATGGAAGAGAGCAACACTGATCAAAGGGAACCTCATTTACAGGTGCAGAGTCTGATCCTCTGGCCTGGGACTAGGCTGCTTATCTTGCTCTCTCACCCCCTTCTATCCCTCCCTCTTTCCCCTCCCTCTTTCCCTTCCCTCCTCCCTCACTCATTCACTGGCTCACTCATTCATTCACTCACTCACTCACTCACTCACTCACTCACTCACTCTTTTTCTCTGAGCCAGTCACACAGCACACTCACTTGCTTTGTCACATTTTTATTTGCTAACCTAGGCTCCTTTATACCTGGCAATACTATAACATGCAGCTCTCACAGAGATTGTGTACAGATATGTGCCAGTTGGATTACATTTATGCCTAGGATTAAAATGCATCTCATGCATTCACATCGCATTCGCATTTGTCTTTGGTGTGCAGATTTCTCTTGTTGGATGGCAGATGCTAAGAAACTGGCATTTTTCTGTGCGCTTTTTATTATTCAAAACACAGGGAGAGAGATGAGAGGAGGAAGATGTAGTTCTGTTTATATGTAGCTCTTATATGTGGATTCAAGATGCATTACATTTACATTTTGTTAATGTCTCCGACTTGAGTTGATTTGACTTCTAAGATTTTAAATGCATCAAGTGCATTTACACCTGGGGTCAGATACATAAAACTGTACACACAAAAATGGTAATATGCATATGCAGATTTATAAAACCATACATACACACTCCACTGTTGTGTATACATCCCAGTCACTCATCATAAAATTGTGTGCATATGCACAAGCCTAATGCACATTCCTGCGGTTAGCCATAAATGGAGGTTGACACACCCCCAAAAAGCCTGCTTTGCATATAAATAGCTGTTGCTGCTCATTCAGTCTTTAGAAATGACAATGAAAAGAACAGCAAAGAAGAGGTGCAATTTCACCAAATGTAAGACTGAACCATTTTGTTTGGAGGCCCCTGAATCACCAACAAGAGGAAAATTACAGAATGGCAAAAAAAAAGTCCTTACTCTTGCATTTACAACATCCTGCCATCCATGCCAAAGCTGCTATTGTGTCACTACATGAAGCCATTACGCACAGCTATGCTTATATATAGTGCTCACTAATGTCTGTTAGTTGATGAGACGTGTGCTTATAAACCATCATCAGTCGTGATTTCTCAGTCGGTAAACTGCATGATGCGTGACACACAGTGCATTTACATTTTCACTCACAAATCGCAAATCATACATGCACAATGAAATTGGCTATTTTGACAACAATATATTTAAATAACAGGGATAATTTATAATGTAATGTCGTATGAATTCCATCATTACCTCATTCCTCATCGTCATTTATTTTTGGCTAATGTTAGTCCAGTTTTCACATTATTATTGTTTGGTACTTCTTCACCATCGGTAAACATGTTCACAGTTTCTCTGTGGAAAATGAAGTATCCATGTTTTTTGTGCCATGTGTAACATGAAGTCAGTCAGTTGCTCTCTCACTCAGCCCATCACTCACTTAATCACTTATTAACTCAGCCAATCACTCATTATTTACTCAGTCAGTCATCTATTTGTCAGTAAAATACACAGATACTTTACTTTCTCACCGTGTAGAGGAAGCAAGTTCCATAAACCAGTCAGTGTGGATTCTCTTTGTACAGCCACAGAAATGTGCCAGTGCTAAAAACGCCTCGTTTCATCATTTTGTCGACAGAGAGCAGTTTGCTGCAGGTGAACTTTTTCAGCATTGCCAATCAGCAGCCAATTAAGTATTAGCATTGCTAGCCATCAGCAACCTCCAATTGCCCATCGGGTGATGTGGATGCTAGGCATTCTCATGCATTTACATACACACCGACACACACACCCCTCATTCACTTCTTCACTTAAAAACAGGTGCCAGACAGAGCAAACGGGTGGAGATTCAAAGGAGAGTATTGGAGGAGAGGAGCTGTAAGGCAGGACTGATGGATAGTCATTTAAATAAAGTTAAAAGGAAACTTTCTGAGGGACTGCTTACGGGGGAAACCAAGTTGAGCAAATGTGCCACATAGAAAAATAAAAAGAAGGATGGAATGGAAGAGTAAAGTATGAGAGTAACAGAAGGAGTGAGCGGAGACAGAGAGCGAGAAAATGAGATGTTTGTGCAAGAAATCAATCCACATCAAGGAAAGGTGTAGAGAGCAGGGTGGATCTAGAGGCAGGGTGACAGAGAGGAATGGAGGGAGAGAGGTGGACTGATAGATGGAGGGAGGGCGTCAAGGATTCATAATAGGGATAATGATCTTTTCACCACTCTGCGTGACCGTTTGCCCTCTCCTGTACTGCGCTAAACCTCCAGCCTGACAGGCATTAATCCTCCCCACTAAGCTCATCAATACTGGCCTGCTGTAGAACATCCCACACAGCAGTGTGTGTGTGTGTGTGTGTGTGTGTGTGTGTGCGCGTATGTGTGTACGTGCAGCTTTTGGGCATAATTTTAAACCATGTAAACTCAAAGTTAAGTTGATGATTGACAAGCACTAGAATGACAGTTTTAGGACTCTCTCTCTCTCTCTCTCTCTCTCTCTCTCACTCACACACACACACACACATACACTCGCTCTCTCTCTCTCTCTCTCTCTCTCTCCTGTGTGTGTGTGTGTGTGTGAGAGAGAGAGAGAGAGAGTGCATATTGTCCTATCCACTATATGTATCCATCATACAGCAGCTCTGTAGCAGTGTGACTGACAGGAGTTGGGACTAAGCCCGCAGGGAGGGATTATGATGGCTAGTTTATTTACAAGGTCATCTTCACTGACTGCTTCTGGTGTCTCCACTACACATATCACTGCCAGGACTCACGGGGCCCGCGAGTGTGTGTGCATGTGTGTGTGTTTGTGTGTTTGTGTGTTTACTCTTCGACTTCTTTCTTTGTGAGACCCAAATGCCCTCACAAGAAAGGAAAGGCAGTTAATGGTGAGAATTAATGTTGCGTTCATACTGTGGTGTGCTTGACAGACGGCAAACTGGAAGTTCATTGTTTTCTGGAGGTGCCTGTAGATGGAAAGTGAAATTTTGCCAAGTTGAAATTGAATCCCAACTTTTGCCATTTTAGGTGATGGTCAGAGCAAACTAGACATTTTTAGCAAGATGGATACAGCCACAGATGACAGTCAACCTCTATCCTCTTTCAATAAACATAAATAAGCAAGAAAAGGAAGGGGATTATAGATAATAATTTCTTTAAAAAAAAATAAAATAAAACTCTGAGGTCAACTGAAATACATATATATTTGTATGAATGAATGAATGTACATAAGTAAAATGTATTTGTACAGAGCTTTTCACAGACATAGGTCACAAAGTGCTTCACAACAGCATCATACAAATACAGAGAGCATGTTAAAAAATTAACAATCACCTCAGGCACAGGTAAAAGTTAAAGTACATATGAGGAAGACAGTACATAAAAATAACACAGAAAAGACAATGCATAAAATAAACATAAATACGCAGCAAACATGAAAAATGCAAACCTAGTGCATACAGGATTACGCAAAAGCCTGTCTAAATAGAGGCGTCTTCAGCTGCCTTTTAACAGAGCTTCCAGAATCGGCAGACTGCAGGGGTGTGGGCAGGGCATTATGCAAGCTAGGAGCCACAGCCTCGCACGCTCGATCAGCCTGAGTCTTAAGGCAGGTGCGTGGGACAGACAACAGATTTGATGTGTTAGACCTAAGAGCGTGAGCTGGTAAATAAGAGTGAAGTAATGGCTGAACTTCTTGTTTTTCAGTGTTTCATCCACCACTGGGCTTGCAGAGCTGCCCAATAATCCCAACAGTGAGCAGTCCTCGAAGCACATACATTCTCATCACACTTCCCAAGTTTCAGTGATTTCACTTTTAATTCCCAGCCAACAGGTGTTGTGAACCTCGGTAGTTGTTGCCTGTATTTTCATTTGTTTCGTTGTCAACACTAGTTAGCAAAAGGGCTGTGCGATATGACGATATATAGTGTGTGATCGTAGAAAAATGTCTATCGTTCCATATTTTGCTCTATCATTTATTTTGTTGTGTTACAAATCAACTCTCTGGTAATTTATTATGGGATTTTATATTTTGTAGTTTGGACGATGCTTAGCTTTCTTCTGCACTGTACACATGAACGCAGGCAACATAAACTAACAGCATAACGTACATAATAACAGTGTAATTTAAATCCTGTGTGGAAGTGCAGTGGTAGCTACACTGTGGTCGACACGGTGTGAGAGTCACACTTCACCAATCACTAACACACTGACAACAGTGTCATTTTTTTGACTACGTTAATGGGGCTCAGATAAAAACAGTAGAAACCATGGCTGCATCCACTGAGACAAAATGTTCACTCCAAAGCAGTATTTTGATTTATTTGTCGCTGTGGATTTAGTGACACCTTGCAGTCTGCAGAATTTCGGGATGATCTGGCAACAGATCACAACAGATACTCAAACCATTAACAGTGTCAGATCAGACCTTCTGCACTGGTAGTTGCTCTTTACAAGCAATTTTCATTTAGTGCCCCCACCTGAGACACATGGCATTGCAGTAGATGTTTGTGTCGCGTTACAGTTTTTCAGCTGCACTTTTTGCGACACAGGAATGTGAAGAGCCCTCCGTGGTTGCAAAAGTGTTCCTTGTGTATAATATGCAACAGGCCTGACTGTACTTGACACGGGTGTGAGACAAACACAACACACATCACTCTGATGTGTGTTTACTAGGAGTGACTCTACAAAACAGGCCTCAGTAAGATATGAAGCTTTGGCCTGCCTACTGACACACTGAGAACACAGTTGTGACTTGAAGGTTGAACAAGTTTCAACCTTTCACGCTCCACTCAACAAGAAATGCCACCCACTAGTTACAGAGACTCTAGGGGAAGCAAGATTTGTCCAGTCTTGGCATCAAGAACCCCCCTACAGTCACATTTAGCCATTTGTAGTTTGTAGCTGACTGATATCCCACATTTGTTGTGCTTAGGGGACAGGGAATGAATGTAAGTCACCACATCCTGCATATTTTCAGAAACAGTGAGTAGCAATGAATCATGAAAATTTAAATAGGACCCCTACAGTGAAATGCTCCAACACACCGTTTATTGACAACATTTGTTGACCTGATGAAAAGCTGGAGGGCTTGAAATATTGTCAATAAGTGGTGTGTTGGAGCATTTCAGTGTGTGGGGTCTTTTTCATTATCTCCGCCGGGCAGCAGCCTAGAGGGGCTCATGCGTTTAGTCGTGTGTATCTGTCTGTGTCTCTCTGTCAGCTAATCTCACATACTACTGGGCCTATCAGTCTAATATTTTGTACATAGTTACAACTGTATTATAAAGATGATGTATAATCTCCCCACTCCTCTTAACTGGCTGAGGCTGCAAGTGATCCACAACTGCTTCAGTTTCATGCTTCTGTTTTTCTAATTTCTTTCCATGAGGAAAAAAAATAGAATTTTTTTCTTAGAAATTGACATTTTACACTGGTCACTGGTCTGTTGGAATTGTCCCTGTCCAGAGTTGCATGTTGCAAGGTAAGACTCAAACAAACATTACTTCATTGTGGTAATCTGAACAGAAACCACAGCAGTGGAAGATTAAAAAAAAAAAAGAAAAAAAAAGTTGGTGTACATACAGCATCATCCCCCCTACACCAACATACATGCCTGCATGTCACACTATTTTTGGTTGTGTTCAGCTCCATACAGCTGCCTGCCACTGTCTTTTTCACACAGCAAACAAAGCAACAAGAACTTTCTGCTTTATATGTACATTGTGTATGAAGATGTGTCTCCATATAGCCTCTCTACTCTGGTTACACCTTGATCATGTACTCTGCATATTGTTTTCCCTTCATTCCACTGCTCTCATGCATACACGTTGGGCACACAGCCTGCTTTGCTGTTCCTGTTCACCACCCACATGCCCCCAAACACGCCTGGCGCATATCTGCACACTTCTAGTTCATGTTGTTTCCAAACCAAGCACCTCTGTCAGCTGATGTGCACATTCTTTGATGTTGTTAATTGCAGATCATGCAAAAGTGTACGAGTTTAGAGGATTATTCACATATAGTACATTGTATATGTGTACTGTCAGATTGAATGTGGCACATTATAACCAAAAATTGTTGAATTATATCATTCCACTCCAATTTATTTTATCTGTGTGTATATGTGTGTATCTTTTTCATGGCACCACGGGCACCATGCAAACTATGAGTCGATGATTGACATATAGACATAACTGGTGAAGACCCTTAAGTTTAAACCTCAGTGTGCTTGTGTGCGAGCACATACTTAGACACAAATAATGACTGATAACTGTAGTCTGTCACTAGCAGGTTTTTCTCTTTTTCGTCTCTGCTAAAAGTTGTCATTTGAAAAGTTTCTCAGCCTTTGCACTCTGTCAGAAATAATGAGTCATTTACATTCCAATCATTTCTTAACATGAAACATGGACAGCAGGTGGTGGGGGTTAGGAGAGAAAAAACACTTCCTTGACTATAAGTATCTTATTTACATCAGTGCAGATGCCTGCACAATCTTTCACTTTTCAAGCGAGCAAGGGGAGGGAAGCTCGGCTGTGAGTGATACCCCCTCTGTTGAAGAAATTATTCCCTTCCATTTAGCACTGCTGATCATGTCTTATTCTGTGTGTGTATGTGTGTGTGTGTGTGTGTGTTTGTGTGTTTGTGTGAATGAGTGTGTGTGTCTATCTGTGTGTGCAGTGCATCAGCGGGGATTATTACATGCTGAGTGTACTGTTAGGCGTCACAGTGATAATGATGTATTGAAGCTGTATTATATATTGAAGTTATGACTGTGGAGTCTTACTAAGTTTAAACTCGTCACTTTAACATTTTTAGTTACAGTTAACTCCACAGAGCAGAACAGTGGACACTTCTATATGTAGGCTAATCCATGCCTCTAGAAATGACAAGAAATGACACCTCTAAGTACAGGTGTAAACAGACTGAGTGATCGGGTCTCACGATGCATTTGGAGGCGATCTTGGACGCTTATGTCCGCAGCGCATTAAAGGTATAAACAGACGGATGTCCCAGGATGCATTGAAGGACCGCCTACTAACCTGAAGTCCTCTGTTTTGTCCAGCCCAACACCCCGACATCAGCCAGACCATCACTTTTCCAGTAGAAAAATATCTTACCTGACTGCCTAGCACAGCTGCACTGTCAGCTGATGGATCAAATGCAAACTGAAGTGCAGGTTGGCTATAAGACAGCTGGTTAATGAATAAAAACTCCCCTTAATAAGACATGAGCTCCCCTAAAAACATGTAGCAAGAAATTTAAGGGCCTCTAAAATATGTATTGACAATATGCAGGGTTTTTACTTCCACATAAAATTTGGAGGCAGCAGCAGTTCTTAAATTCTCTCTAACCTTAGACGTGAGAGTTACCATAGAAATACTACAGAAATGTTATAGTCGCCGTTTGTATGTACATATTGCAATTACCACAGGAAAACCACAGGAATATTACTGGTTGATTTATCCACCTAGGTGAAGATCCCTCTCTAACCCGCTGGAATAATTAAATAATCTGAGCCTGAGTGTGATTGTGTTGAGCCTGTAACAGACGTGAAATGCTTCTTCAGTGATTGACAGCGAATTAAAATGAGGCTGGAGTAAGCAAGGATGTCCCCTTTTGTTAAATACCTGCTTCATGTTAACTGCCATTTTGTGTTTAATTTTTGCATGGAAGGAGGACTAGCAAAGTGGGAATTTCATTTCTTTCTCTCTCTCTCTCTCTCTCTCCTTCTCTCTCTCTCTCTCTCTCTCTCTCTGAAATGATACGTGTTTATTTGCATATAGAGCGGGACAGTGTGATCCAATCACAAGTGGGCAGGCAAGGCACATTTGGAGACGCATGTTAATACCAGGTGTGTACAGATGGACTGACAGTTGTCCACTTGAATTCAGATTTCTCAGGACAGGTGTAAATACCAGGTGGGAACAGCCTCTATGTTACTTGTCTTAAAGCAGCAGTACAGAACTGTAGAAATAAATGTTTGTGACCCTGATACTAGACATCACACAGTGAAGGTTATGGTGTCTGTGGCTATATTCCTGTCCTGATGCACAGTTGATCTTTAGTGACGTGTTATACATCAGCCACATCTCACAATCTAATTACCTTGTTGGACAATTCCATGACGCTCTCAAACTTGCTTTTTTGCACTGTGTATCTTGCACATAAAAATTGAAAGGCATTCCCTTGAGCAACCTGGAAGTATATTTTTCCAGCAGCACTCAATTTACTGCAACAAGGGGGAGACAAATCATACAGAAGTGGAAAGCTCCGCACTGCAGGTTTAATGTCAGCAGGTTCATTTTGCCCTTGCATGAGATGATGAGATTTGTGAAAGTTATAATCACAACAAAAATGGCGATTTGATTCCCTGCTTCTGTAATTTAATGCATTTACAGTTGTAACAGGATGTTTGGGCAAAACATAAGGTGGGGAGGGGCTATCCAGAAGTACAAATTTAAATAGCTAGGCACAAAATAGTGCACAGTTACAAATTACAGGCTCTTAAAGATGAATATGTTCCATCCACCGGGATGCAACTATGGAGTGTCAACTATGGAGCCACCTCTGTCACTTTGAAAGCTGTGAAGTTGCAGTTTTTATTTTGAAAGGGGAGGTGTTGAAAAGTCTGTGATTGAGTTATGCTGGTAAACAGGTGGTAAAGCAGTGGGCTATTGATATGACAACATGACCAAATGAATGTAGAATTAGAAAAAAGGTTAATTGTTTGCTGACATCACAAATTTCATTACTGTTGACCAGTTTGCATGTAAGGACACACATGCATTCGTTCACATGGGATACAGTGATGCACGGACATGTATACTGTAAGTGGAAATCATCAACAGCTGTCGAAGTGGAGTTTATTCTTAGCATCATGACCTATTGTCTTTGTTTTTCCTCTGTTTGCAGCAAATCAATTATTTGATGTCAGGACACACTTGCACGCAGATGTGCACACTCATTTAAATATGCACTGTTGGGTAACAAGAAAAAGCAAAAGAAAAAAATAAAGAATAAAGATTTGATTATTCTGTTTTTCCCATGTGCAGTTTTTACCCCAACCTCCCTATTATGCATTGTTCCTAACCATCACATAAACTGCAGGAAGTGGCATAAGGAATGGGCTCAGCTGGAGACAGGCAGACAAAACACACATTCACATACACCCATATACCCAGAAAGACTTAAAAATCAAGTGTTGCCTGTCTCACTCATGCAAGCATTAGTTAGTTTTAAACTAGGTGCAAGTCGAAAACCTCAGTTTATTCTTTGAAGTGTTTCCCCAGTGTGCGCCACAACAGCCCCAAACAGAAAAGGGCTCTAAAAAAAATAGGCTTCCTGTTCAATTTGAATAGAATAGAGGCCATGAAAGAGCATACATTTGCAAATAGTTTGCATCTAATTTTGAAAAACTTGAAAACCATTTAAACAATGGCGTGTCACTGCCTAATTTGCTGCCTAAGTCTGTTTTTTAAAACCAAGAAATGATCAATGCCTTTTTCAGCTGAATGCTCAGTATAAGGTAAATTTTCGATTGTAAATTTTTTTTTGCTTATTTTCATAATCTCTTTGCACCTTCCTCTGCTTCTGTCTCTCTAGCTCTCTTGAGGGCGTGTGCTGATGGAGCTGCAAACCACCTTTATAATGTCACTGCAGGAGAGCGCGACAGGTGAGACTGATGTGCATTTGTGAATATACATTTCATTTAATCAGTTTACGTTTCATCTTCTGTTTGTTCTGTAGGGGTGTGTTGTGCATGTGTATGTGTGTGCTTTGGGGGTGCTTTGTTTATATTCATTGTAGCATTGTGTTTTTTTGTGACAAGAAAATCGACAGAGCCAGTATGTGCGCGTATTGCAGGCATGTGTTGGTGTGTGTGTGTGTGTGTGTGTGTGTTTGTATATGTGTGCTTAATGGAGGACTGTTGTCAGGACAGAGATGGATCTGGGGTTGCTCTCGTTCCCTGAAGTGTCAAGGCTTTCACATTAACACCCTCAGTGTCAGTGTTAATGTGTGTATTCTTGCTGGGTGTGGGTGTGTCTTTGTGTGTATGTGTGCGTGTGTGTGTGTGTGTTTGTTCTTGTATTATACATTTATCCTGCAAACCAGTTGAAGACTCAGACCTGCAGTGTGGGGATTTTTTTAAAAATTGAAGTCATTTTTGCCAGTCCACATTTTTTTCAAGGGCTAGTTGAGTTTAGTCCTAAAACTTGGGTTCAGGGTAAACTTTAGACTTCAGGTTCTTGAGGTTCATCATTTTCTATCAAGTCTAGTTAACGTTCACATGGCTCTGTGTTAAACAAAGCAAAATTTTTTATACAAGCAACATGAAATCAAATAGGTTGTTCATCTGTTTGACATTTTACAAGTGAAACTCCACTTATAGACAACAGTTTAAGTTTAAGTGGAGCAATGTGACAAAATAGATGTCGATTTCTAGAGGAGCCCAATATGGTTAGAACTAAGATAATCAATAGGGTGGGGTTAAGGATAGGCATTTGGCAGTGAGGGTTACACTGGCTGGATGTGGAAATGAGTAGGGGAATAACAGTTCATTCACCTCATCAATGCATTGATTATAAGGTCTCCTGATTCAACCAGATCCATCTGCTAGAAGAAAAATATGGAGTGACACACTCTTGCTTTGGCCTGAATTGATATGAAATGCTTTGAAATGAATTGTTCACAATTCTTAAAAAAAAACAAAAACAAAGACACAACATATTGACTGAACAGCATGCTTTGAATTTCAGCCTCTATTTTCCAATATATTTTTTTTTTTCATGGAATAAATATTAAAGTAATTCTACAGTTTGTCTGTCTGCAGTCTGTTTTTTCACATTTCAAAAAAAAGGATAGTCTTACTGTCTTATAGTCTCTTTGCACATGTTTATTAATGATGCAAAATTTTGGCTACATTTATTGAATCAAATCAATGACTCCAATTGTGCTTCACAAACTTAACTTGGATTGAATTATTCAAAGAAAGAAAAATTGTTTTTAAATTGAATCGCCCACTAGTGAATCATAAATTGGATTTAATCAACATTCACACCCCTAGAAAAGAGTGTTGAAGGTCCTCACAAGTATAGTAAAATAAATGTGTATTTGTGTAAAATGTTTTTATTGGTGGCTACATGTTTTTTTTTTCTTAAAGTTTTTCCTTACAGTTGCAATTTCAGAATAGTAGTCGCCATGTATCTCTGTCTCAGTGTGCATGTCAGCATGTGTTTGAGCATGTTAGGCCCGCTGGCAGAGGCATCGCTCATACTGTACCTCTGTCTGCTTGTATGACAGAGCAGATTCATCTCCTGGGCCTCCAGTCGGAGCGCCGTCACCAGCCTCCACTGAGGAGCTGCCAGCCAGGCCTCCCTCTCAGCCCGATCGCACCAGCCCCAAACAGCATTATCTGTCCCAACAGCGCCAGAACTAATGGATTACACGGAGACAGAGTGGGATAGAAAAGTGGGAAAAACAGGGAAGGTGAGCGAGAGGAAGGGGAGGAGGGACAGAGAGAGAGACCAAGTGAGAGAGGGAGGAAGTGTTTATGGGCAGGCGGGGAAATGTAAATCAATCACAACCAAGTTAAGATGTACTTAACCCAACATTACCATAACTAATGGACTACAAGGAGGGAGAGAGGGGGAGGAAAGGAGAGGGATATGCAAGCAATCAATCAAAGCCAAGTTGTACAAGATCCGAACAGTAACGTCCACATGGAAAACAGCAGCATCATTACTCCACTTAATAAATACTGCAAATTATAGGGTAAACTCTATATAATGCTGCAGCGAGGCTTTACTGCTGTTGTGGGAAGTTATCAGTAGGGGAAGCCAACTGACACACACACACGCATACGCACACACATACTCACACACACTATATGCACGATACTGTACATATAGAAAATGTTTTTACAAAGGGCAGGTGTTTGGTGGAAAATGCTCCCTATATTTCATATTTTTATTTAGTTTAACCAAAATAAAGACAGTGATTATGTAAATGAATCTGAGCAGTGGAACTGGGTAATCTAGGATCTGGGATCTACCCGATAACTGCAGACAGGAAGTGTGAACCGTTGGCATGGAATTTACATTCTAACTTAGCAATTTGATGGAGTCTGAAAAAATTATGTATAATGTAATTATATACAGAGAGAGATGAATGAAGGAGGGGCAGAGAGGCCAAATTAATGATGAACAATATTTATTTTGAGAGAAGGACTTCATAGTAGAGCTGTATCTGTCTTTCTGTTTGGGTTTCTGTATGTCTCTGTTGCTATTTCTGCTCGTGTATGTGAATGTACATGTTGAGCGTTTCACTTTTCCCCTGAATTGATTTTGACTCAAACCATCACAAACCCGCCCTCACATAAACACACACACCCGCCTCAACCTCCAGACTATCGCAGTTAAAAACTAAAATATCAAAACAGTTCACAATATCAAAATGGTGGTGTTTTGCTTGTCGGTGTCATGCAGAGTATTGCCTGCTGAGAGGTCCCGCATCTAAACTGTAGCTTTCACATCAACAGTTTCATGAAAGGATCAGTCCCACAAAACTCCTGCAAGTAATGCTGACAAATTGTGCTGCCTCACCGCAGGGTACACATCTGCTTTTGAGATTCTTTTTTTAAAAAGGGGAAACCAGCAGAGGTGCTGTGCGCTGTCATCACTTTGACCGTGTTCACTGTATTTTCACTGGTGGAGATGTTGGTTATGTTATTATGGTGTTTCATTTGCTTATAGGATGCCTGGAAGTCTGTGATTGGTCTGGTGATGTGCAGGACAGAGCAAAATGATATCAAAAAGGATTTCTCATCTTTAATCTTTTTCTTAGTTTTCTTGGAAATATACTTGGTGCCAAACTTTTCTTAAGAAGCTGAATCTTTAAAGTATGTCGTACATGAACACCACTAAATATTTAAACAGTACTCAGCGCTTACTGTCAACTTCTATTGATGAGATAGATTGCAATGTAATACTCTGATTTTGAAGCACAACGATTACAGACGGCTCCTTGCTGTCCTACTCAGTCTGCTGTTAGCCAGTCTAGTCTTGATGGAGCTGTGCTAAATAGTGTTGTGGCTTTGCCGACCTCACCTGGTATAACCAACTGCCCTTGTGACTTCATTTTCTTTCGACTCTTCTTTCGACCATCTCGCTACGCTTCAAATGAAACATTACTGGAATCGCATTGCTGCTGCCCCTTATCCAAACAGTTTAAATCCCACCAAAGATACTGGATAGATAAAGGAAGATGATTGATTCTCATTGGCGCCAGTGGTACACAAATAGAATACACTTCGTGTCTCTTAAGTGGGCCCAGTCGGCTTTTTTCTGCTTTGCAACATCTTAGTGGTACGGGAGCACCAAACACAGAGTGGTGAACTGAAACAGAAGAAGTCTCAAATAAACTCACTTTTCTCCTGATTTTTTGCACCGAGAAATATCAGTCTAGCTTCAAAATGTTGGGAAATGTTGTTGCTTGTCAAAAAACAGTTCCAGTGTTTCCCTCAGTAAATATGGGACATGAGGATCAGTCCTAATTTGTACTGAGGTGTGTCTTCCTCAATTGGAATCAATAGATTCAGGACCTGACACTTGTCCTCTAAGGTGGGGATGTGCAGTGTTGAACCACGTGACACAAACACAGGAAACGACTAGAAGCTGTCCCACGTCACCCAGACTGTTACATGAGGTGAACAACAGGAACCAAATTAAAATAAAAATAATTTATCTGCATGGCTAAAATATGATCAGCAACTGAGTGAATGTTATATTCAGCATATTTGTTTTTTATTAAAAAACATTTTTGGATGCGACCCCTTCATAGTCGCCAGCATTTTTATTCATAACAGAAATGTAATTACATTTTTCTCACTAACTGTCATGGATTACAATAACCTTTATTTTGTAATTGAATTACAACTGTTATTGTACAGGTAGGCCATGTGTGCCTCCGCTGCTAGCTAATGAGGACAGTGAACTTTCCGGTCAGCCTCCAGAGTCTCCTGCTCTGTCACAGGAAGAGAGAGGCTCGATGGCCTCCTGCAGCTAATAAAAAGGTGTCAAGTAATTTCCTGTCAAAGCAGCCCTAATTGCAGTCATCAGGGAGGAAGAGAGCGAAAGCGGGGCGTCAGTTCATGTGTGTCTGTCATAATGAGTTGAATGACAATGATTCCACTTCACTTTGCAGGGAGTTAGACGTGAGATGTATATGTTCACATACTCACATAAAGTGCGAATAATCATCAATGTGAAAAACATGAGTTTGCAAATTAATATGCATGTGAAAATTTAAAGCATGCCATACAGGAAAAAATCTTTCTTTCCCCTCTCTTCTCATTATTCTTGTTCCGATTCTCCTAGTGATTGTCTTCCCCTGCAGCAATAAAAACAGTGTTTTCATCTTTGACTTACATACATACTGTAGAGCTCAGCCCCTGGAGAGCAGGAGCGAGGGTGGACATGAAGAGAGGCAGAGCAACAGAGTGAGAGCGCGGATGTGGTTTTTCAGCTTGTTTCAGGATTTTCTTTTAATGCACAACAACTCCCAATGTCCCATCTCTAATAGGAAATTGCCTTTTTATTAATGTTTTCCCTGCTACTCTGTGTTCCTAATCACATCCTTTGAGAAGATGGAAACTGAAGAGAGTGGGGAGGAGGGAGGGTGAAGGTGGAAGGAGGTACTCATACATATGGAGAGTTTAATGTTGATTTTGACTGGATGTTTTTTTGTTTTTTTTTTTGGTCCATGATTGTGTGATTGTGATGATTGTTTGTGTTTTGATTTGTGTAAGATGTTGCTGTTCAGATGTTGCTCTCTCTCT
The DNA here is from genome assembly GCF_902150065.1 of Myripristis murdjan. Taxonomy (NCBI): domain Eukaryota; kingdom Metazoa; phylum Chordata; class Actinopteri; order Holocentriformes; family Holocentridae; genus Myripristis; species Myripristis murdjan. The sequence goes on from NC_043999.1 coordinate 17,332,948, forward strand.
CGCTCACTCTTGCTCGCTCTCACTTTCGCGCTCTCTCTTATTTTCTGTAAGTCCCCCAGGCTTCTGTTATTTTCACGATCCCTGTTCTGTTCATATCTCCAACTTATAATCGTTTTTTTTCCATGCATGCTAGTAAGAAAAGTATCTACTCTGCATGTGCCATGAGACTGTAGTATTTTTATTAGGTCCTTGTTGAACTTAGCGTTAGTGTTAATAAACTTTGTAGGCCGGCTGGTGACCAGTTTGTTGAAGCTGCTTAGGTTATCAATGCAGTTGAAAGGTTGCTTTTTGCTGTTTCACATTTCTCCACAATCTAGATTTACAAAGTCATTTCAAGTTCTGTGGTTTCCCGACAAGATGAATCATATCATTTTACACCCTGTGCTTTGTTTGATTTAGGTTTTGCATATTGTTTGTTGAACTTCTCCATTGTAAGTGGGTTTAATCTTGTGTTTAGTATGTAGTATTACCATAATTAGCCTGTAGTACTGAGTTGCTATTGGTGATTTTTTTTTGTCAGTACAGGAGTCACTCGACTAGACGCCAACTGCTGCCAAGCTAGCATTCACCTATTAACTTCGCCATTAATTCAACCCCTTTTTCCTCCAAGCCAGCCCTAAGTGTAATGTAGAATTAATAAGTTAATAATGTGTGTGTGTGTTAGGGGTGTGTGGAAATACATCTATGTCTATGCCTAGAGGCACCTAGCTGATTAACTTTGGGATTAGACATTGTCGGGCCTTACCCATGAACAAACATACTTGTACAAACATGCCTCCAATTACAAATACACTTTCTTTTTTCCAACAAAAGCAGAAAAAATAGGTGCATAAGCATGCTAGAGACACACTGTGCACATCAGCATGCAAGCATGCACATGCTCGTGCACCTCGAGGTCTTGCTAATTAGAGCATTTTTGGCAACAGGGTAATAAGATTTCTGATAGCCCTGAGTGGTCGTTTTTCATGCCTACCTCTGCATTACTGCTTAATTATGAACCTTAACACGTATGCACAACCATGCCACCAAAATTAAGTATAGCCCTGTGGTCTGAGTTTTTGTGAGAGTGAGTAAGTGTGATTTTGTGTCCGTGAAAGTGCGTGTGCGCAAACACGTTCACAATCGTACAAGCAAGAGCTCTTTGCTTTGGCTTAGGTATGTCTATGGGTTAATAATGATGTCATCCACTATAATGAACCCTCCCCTTCACTACCTCTCCTCCTCTGATTGGAAGAAGCAGGTGATGAGAGAACTAATCACAGCCATTGTCTCCTTAAGTGCTGAAAAGCCAAGGGAGTGGGTGACTGAAAGTGCCTGTCTTGCTCTGATTGGGAGACGATGTGACCGAGCCAGAGCCTAAACAAAGGGGACAACATTTTTATGTAATTAAGTGGTCATATTGAAGGATGCAATCCCGTTTAGGTGGAAGGAAATCAAGAGAGGGAGATAGACAGATAAAGAAAGCGTGTATACAGGGAAAAGAATGCCTTGTTTTATCTTAATGAAGTGGCTGGATGGAAGGAAGCTGGCTTAATTAGGTAGAAGAAAAGTATTCAGGGGAAATGAGAAAAGGCTGGAGGAGGGTATAGAGGAGAGGATGCAAGGGTAGGAGAGGGTTATGAGTTTGAGGAGGAGGGGTGTGAAGAGACGAACGAAGGCAGAGAGAGAGAGGCAGAAGGCTGATAAGACAGACAAACACACACAGACACACAAACACAGGCAAAGGTCACACAGCCTTCGCCGCCACACGGTACTCGGACAAACTGGCGGTAAAATGCTCTATTTCCCATCCAAATTAAAGTGTCAGTTAATATTAATGTGGAAGTGAAGACTGTCAGACACGCTGCACACAGGCACACAAGCATGCATACAAGTGCACATACACACACACAAACAGAGAATTTAAAATCTCTCCTGGTCAATTACTAACAGCCGATGGAGTCATGCGCACAGGTCACAAAGGGACGTGTGTGTGTGTGAGTGTTTTTGTGTGTGTGTGTGTGTATAAAGCTCTTATCAGTCCCAGTGTCACGTCTTGTCCCATCTGTCACATGAAGGTTATTTTTACCCTCATTCTGAATGGGGACACAATCCTGCCCTCTTGCATTATAAGAGAGACAGATGTGTGGGGGCATGCATGCTTGTGTGTGTGTGTGTGTGTGTGTGTGTGTGTGTGTGTGTTTAAAGGACTTTGAATATGTGTGGATACATTAGCACACATTTCTACATTTGAATGCCTCTGTGTGTGTGCTCACAAGCACATGAAAGGCTGGTGAAGTTTTGTTTAAGGTTGTGTGTGTGTGTGTGTGTGTGTGTGTGTGTGTGTGTGTGTGTGTGCGCGTGTGTGTGATGTGTAGTAGCAGATAGCATACAATTGCCGTTCTGTTTGTCTTGCTGTGTCGTGTTGGGCTAAATGGGAATACTGAGGAGGGAGGGATGGAGGGAATAATCCTTCTGTATCTCTTTCTTCAACCGACCGGAACATCGCTCTCGCCTCTTGCTGAGAAGCACACATTTGTACACACACACACACACACACACACACACACACACACCACCCAACCAACCATGAAATCGTAATGTTGGACCTGTTAATGCCTCTAGATAGCGGCGGCCGCGTCCCCGCATCCTCTTGTTGCTCACACATAGACACGCGTGTACACACCCGCACATACACACATATCAATGGAGTAAACAGAGAGCTATCTGTCTTGTTCTGACAGCAATGTTCTATCCAGTAATGGCTGCAAGATTTTGGCCGTGTTTTGGCTGAAAACTGACAAGTATCTGCAGTTTTCCTTGTTAATCCGCACACCCTGGGAATGGAGGTTGCCTGAAAACACTACAATATTGGGATGAATGAAATACATTGGGAAATTTATATTCAAAACACAAAGCTTGCATGCACGTATATTCCCAAACCCCCTGCACAGTTTAATTTGCAGTTGTAATCCTCCTAATTGCATGTATTAACAGGGTATTTCCACCAATTTTACACAGTTAACAGGTAATATTTTATATTACTTCATTTTGTGATTATTATGCCTGTTTTGCAAAAGGCAGTTCTGGGTTAAGTGAGGCATTACTGAATGGGTGAGAGCTGCTAAAAAGTAGGACTGGGTGAAGAAATTGGTTCACTAATATACACGGCCTGATTTTGACAGGTCCCTTGTGATCTCGGTTGAGCATGCCATATTGTTATCAAGCCAAAAAGCCCTTACAGTCAGCCAGAGCCTGCTGCATCCTGTGTGTTGTCTTGCAACAGTCATTCATTTCCCGAAAAGAACGTCCTCTGGAAAAACCAAGACAAACTGGACTTTTTTCACTTTTTTATCTGTGCACTAATGTTATCTGTAATTTCATTTCATAGTTTAAATAATGAAAATGGTAGCTAGCTAGCCTCAGCTTGCTTTCAATTGTATATACTTTAATATGAACACTCTGCAAAGTGTAGAAAAATATCACACCAAGTCATAACATATTGTGACCTGTAGTGCAAAAAATCGATACTCACCTCTATTGGAGTATTAGCTAGTAGGTCAGTGAATTAGCCAATATCTGATGACGATCATGGTCTGTTTCTACACTGTGTGTGTGTGTGTGTGCGTGTCTGTCTGTGTGTGTGTGTGTGTGAGAGGGAGAGAGATAGAAACATTGATTGCAATGATTGTGTGTTCGACTGTCGTGTGCATTTGCTACAAGTGTTATTAGGTAAGGGTGAAATCACAATATTGTTTTTTAGTGTTTGTGTGAATATTGGCATGGCTCTGGCAATGCTATTAGGTAAGCGTGAAATCACAGTATCGTACTTTAGTGTTTGTGTGTATATTGGCATATATGTAGCAAATTATGAGAGCAGAAATATTAATTTATGTAGGTCTGTGTACACATAATCAAGTTTGTCTGCTTGTATGCATTTGAAACCCTACATCTCTCCATCCATAAGTGTGTGTGTGTGTGTGTGTGTGTGTGTGTGTGTGTGTGTGTGTGTGTGTGTGTGTGTGTGTGTGTGTGTGTGTGTGTGTGTGTGTGTGTGCGCATGCATGTGAGACAGGGCCAGACTCAATGCCACAGAGACTCACCCTGTCAGTCTCCGTGTCTCTTCGTCTTCCCCTGGCGGCGTCACTCGTCTCCCTCGCCACACAGATCAAAGAGCTGACACATGCCCCAATGTCCTCTCTCCCCCTCTCCCTTCCATCTCTTGCTCACACTCTTTCTCTCTGTCTCTCTTGCTATATCTTTCCTTCTCTCTCTGTCACTTTCTGTATCCTTACATCCAGTTTTCTTCCAGACTATATCAGTGGGGATTTTGATTCCATTACCACCGAGGTCAAAGCTTTCTATGCAGACAAGGTGAGTGGGAACATACTCAAACTCACACACACGCAGACTGACAAGTGTGCACAAAGACACACAAACACACACACACACACACACACACACACACACACACACACACACACACACACACACACACACACACACACACACATGCATAAACAGTCTAAAAAGCAATAGGTCTATAAACCAAATTTATGTAAGAAAATGGAAAAATAAAGTTGTGGTGTCTCTCTGATAATACGTGGTATCTTTTTGGGTCATGTCATTTCCCAAGGAACAAATTTCAGTGCCTAGTGAGGTTTAGGACGACAGGGCCCAGGAATTTACTCCATAGCCACCTGAAAATACAGTAACCTTTAAGCACAAAAAACACTGATTGTTATGATGAACCTTACAACAGCAGATACACCAGCTGTGGAGCCCATTGATTCTATTGTGGACCTCAGTGATCTATCTATAAGAAGAAAATGCATAGTTGGGCATAGTTTAGTTACAAAGTATGAAATGAATAACAATTGTTTATGTACTGGGCTCAGTACACACAAATGACCTCTTCCTCTTGTGAGTTATTCCTGGCATATTCTGAATTGATGAATGAGCTAATGAAAGGTGAGTAGCGTCAGAGTAATGCATGTATGGGTCATTTGAAGTGTATTACAGCGAGTGCTTTTGTTGTTCCCTCCAATTGTAGTTAGTTTCGCCAGCTTGTGTCAAGTGCTTGCATGGAAGACAAATAGCTTTCAACAAGATGAAAGTTATTTTCAATATATTTCTCTTGCTTGGGTAATTATCCACAGGCTAGAATTTTTTTTTTTTTTTTTTTTTTTTTTGAAAAGTAAATAGACACTTCAAAGTTTGCAGCGTGTCAGAGAGTAGGTTGTTTACGTGAGAGAAGAAAGACGATGGTGGGCACTGCCTTGATGGGTTGTGTTTGTGCCTTTTTTCTATTGCTGGCAGTCATCTTTAATGCCAGTGAAACATACTGAAAGCAATACTGAGCTAAATTAGTCACATTTATTTCACTACGGGTATCTCAAAATGATAGGATGAAAACTAGACTGTTAATTTTGTCAATATGTATAGCAGATATATCACCATTGGATCCAAATAACTTGCACACCCCTACTACAGTCTCTCAATGCACATCTGGACCGTCCATCACTTTAATGGTGGTGCAAAGTGCTGTTTCAGAAATCTTGAGGAACTATTTATTGTGCTAATAAAACACATTTAAAAATCATCAGATTTTGTTTGATTAAAGGCAAGTATGTACCTCCCCAAAAGAGTCCAATAAAAAATGGGGATATATTTAGGCCAAGTCTTACTGTAAAAAGCTTCCTCCCTTGTCTTAGAACACGTAAGTCAGCCATCATAAGTTGAAGATGTAGACAGCAAAGTCATTATTTCTGACCATGAGCAGGTTTACCTAAACAAGAATGCAGACAACTAGAACCATGTTTTGAATGGGATACTATCCTCCTAAGATAAGGCTGCATGATATTGGAAAAAAAAACTCTTTTTTGTGATATATATATTACAATATGAAAAAAATACATGAAATCTCACCAGATACATGTTATTCATGTACATATATACAATTATCAATCATAAATTTCATTGTTGCATACTTAAAAAGTCTATTCTCACCTATAACACAGTGTCATTGTAAAACCTCCTCTCACTTAGGAGCATATTTCAGCCTGTTGCATGAGCTATCTTCATTGTCCATCGACTGGAGCTAACGTAGCTATGCACTCTGATGCTAGACACTAGCTGCCTTTGATACACTTCATTGGTCTTCACCATAGACTATTAGCATTTATCCACCTAGCCGTTATACCGAAAGGCTTTGGCAACCTTGGCTGCTTTACCATGTGTGCAGCTTTGTACACCAAGTGGGCCTGGGAGACATATTATTAGAATACCTTAATACCTCAACCTTCCCAGCATTACATCTACTGAAGATGGACTCTTAAGCATGCCAGTTTCCCCCTGCTCCCAGCACAGATATGGAGGATGTATGCAAACATGCTGCATCCAGGCTGAATATTCCCTGGCCTGCAGTGTTAACGGAGACGACCAGATAACATTGTGAAGGGAAGAATTTACTCCAGGGTAAAAGGATGGCAAAAAAGCTACTTCCAGTATTCCCTGAGCTGCTGGAGGAGATTTCTGTCTCATGGAAGGTCTAATACAATGGGCTTCCTCCCTGGACTTCAAGGGCAGGAAGAAGCTTGGCATAGTCCACATGCCCCCTGTGGAGTTGTTAGTTGCAGCCCACCTCTATCTGAGCCTCACAACAACATCTTTCAGGAACTGCACACTTCCGTTGAAAGCAGATTAATTCCAGTCCACTGTGGCTTAGAGGGCCTGCAAAGTGGCGGCGTTGGCTGTCATTACACAGAATTTTTTTCTCCCTGCAGCATATCAAGTGGAGTTGAGTGACGACATGGCTACCAAGCTTGAGTCCTGTTGTGTGGGAAAAAATCATTGTGATTACAGACATTTGCCTCCTCGTGCAGTGCTGTGCGGTCCAAGCCACAGGCAAATCCATGGGAATGATGGTGTGGCAGCAAAGAGGCAGATGGCTCAACCTGGCAAACCTATCTGATAAGGAGGAGGATATTCTAGACATGCCGATTGTTCCAGAGGTCGTTTTTGGCAGCGCTCTGGCCTCCATACAGCCGAGATGTGAGGCTAAGAAGAAGGAGAATGAAGCTCTCTAGCTCTGTCTTACCCTGAAAACTCACCCCCCACACCTTCACTGACCCCACATCAGACGTTCACCTAGGCTGTCTCATGGCTTCCTCAGTTTAAAATCCCCAAGTGACCAAAACACTGGCCTGTCCTGTTGGTCCACCTAGGCAGGAGGCAAGGATAGGCTGGTCCAAAAAAGTCTCAACTCCAAAAGCAGACTCACTGGGAAAACCAGGCCAGACTGCCAGCCAGCAGGCTAAGGAAAGGAAGAGAACCGTCTGACAGCCCTCCCTCTTCCCACCCCTGAAGGAACTGGACTTTCCTCATTTGCCAACCCCACCCGTTGAGTTTCAGAGTGTGCTGCAGGGGGTTCCCTAGCGCCTCGATTCCCCATCCCTGCATGTGGTACCAGAGCAGCACTAGCACTTTCCAGCCAAGGGGGGAAGAGACTTTGTTGCAGAGACAGCAGGCTCTGTCTCTTCTCTAAGCTGCACCAGCACATACTCACATTCTTTTGAAAACAAATCATGTTCCACTGTCAAACCCAGACCTAAGATCAAGAACGCAGTTAAAAACAATGAACAAAAAAAAAAAAAAAATCAACAAATCAGCTCCGTCAGAGCACTAACACCTTGCGCGTGTACAATTGTTCACAACCTTGCTCTGCCGCTAGTGGGCTCCTAAATACAATTATTAGGGGCGCACAGGGCAGACGGCACATACACAGAGGTTGCCACTTCTCTCGCTAATGAGAGAGAGATGGGCAGCTCTCACAAATTCAGCCTGGTTCCTGAGAATGATATAACAAGGATACAGACTTCACTTTGCTTTCACTTCTCCTCCTGTCTTGGGCACAGTGTATTCCCAGGCTCAGAGAGAGTCGGCTCATATTGTACGAGAGGAGATTTTCTTGCTGTTAGAAAAGAGAGCAATATGTATAGATCCTCCTGAACAGAGTCAGAGTAGGTATTACTCCAGGTATTTTCTGGTCCCCAAATGGGGTTGGGATTCACCCTAATCTGGATCTACTGGCCCTGAACAAATACCTCAGAAAGTACAAAATCAGGATGCTCACTCATGCATCCCAGCTACGTTTGGTGCGCCACGGCGATTGGTTCATGTCTCTCGACCTGAAAGACACGTATTTCCACATTCCAATTTTTACCCCACACAGGAAATATCTAAGGTTTACTTTTCGGTGTGTACCGAGTGCTTCGTCTTTTGTCTTTCCCTGAGCCCAACAGTGTTTGTGCGATGTACAGAGGCCTCAGTAACTCAGTTAAGATAGCAGGGCATTTGTTTGGCTGCACACCTAGACGACTCAGTCCTTCTGGCAGGTTTGAAGCAGAAGGCTGTCACACAAACAAATATTCTCATGAAACATCTGATCAACCTGGATTTTATAATATACACAGAAAAGAGTGTGTTATCTCAAGTATAATGAGTATAATCTTCCTGGGATTATCTCTGGACTCTGTGTCATTCACAGCAAGATATTAAATCATTTCTCTTTAAAAAAAAAAAAAAAATCCAACATTCTCCAGTTGCCCAAACAACTGCCTTATTACAATGCTGTGTGTTTGCCAAATGCGTCAGACGCGTTCAGGGAAAATGTTTCGGAGTTGAAGTACACATTTTATTTCCAAAGAGATGTAGAAGAAGATAGGGCAAAGTAAAAGTGAACGTTGCCAAAAATATAAATGCTCAAGTAAAGTACAAAAATGTGTTTTTACTTTGTTATTCTACAACTTTGGGTAACACCCTTGATGTGGTGCCTACTGTCACTTTGAAAGACATTACTATTACACAAGGAGGTGATGTGTGTAACAGTCTGCATTTTTGCAAAGGGAAGGCATACTTCCATATGTCTACGGAAGATGTATTTAAATGTCAGCTGTAAATGTAATCCAGGTAAATCATAGGGAACACACCCCAGATATGGGAGTCCTATAATGACATCCTAGATCATAGTCTTGGCTCTCTGTGTCTCTAGCTGTGAGAGACATTTGTTTAACTGTCCAAGGTCATAAAAATAACATTCAAATTATGCCGTATAGTGGACTTTATTTATAACAAACAAAAAGAAAAGTCAAACCAGAAACACCCGAGGAGAGGTGAAGCATGGTTCAATGAATAATGGATACAGGGTAAGGTGTCTCACACACACACACACACACACACACACATGCACACACATGCACATACACACACCTTGGGAGAAGGGAAATGGTGTTCCCGTGTGATTATCGTTCGCTGTCATTCAGTGTGTTATTGTGATCAGAGCCCAGGGAAACACAGTGTTTACTATTTGAAATGCAGATATATCCATGCACACACACACACACACACACACACACACACACACACATACACGCACACAAACATATAGCATGCCTGTAGCCATGATGTGCCTTCTTTTTCTCACCCTAGTTCTTTTTCTTTTTCTCACCCTAGTTCTCTCTTTCTGTAGCTGTCTGTAATATCACTGCTTTTTTTTTTTTTTTTTTTTTTTTTTTTTTACATGTATCACACAAACTGCCTAAAAAATGAGCGATGCCTTTTTTCTACAAGAGAGAATAGAATGTTATGGTAATGCTTCAGCACGAGAACAATGGGAAAGTTTGAGGCATTCCTTCAGAGATTTGTCAGAAACGGTGAATAATTCTGCATAAATGGAAGGGAGAGAGCAGAAAAGCATTCATAAGGGAGAGAGAGAGAGGGAGTCAGAGATGGAGGGATGAGGGGAGGGGAGGGAGAGAGGATGGATGGGATCAAACAGAGCACAGCGAACGTGTCTGTGTAAGCTGACTGTTCTGTGTGTGTGTGTATCTGAGCGCACCAGGAAAATTGTGTGTTTTTAGGAGAGTGACACTGTGTGAGAGAGAGAGAGAGAGATGAAAAACCCAGAGCACAGTTGTTCACCTGGATGCTGTAGTTTAGGGCCACTGACTGGAACCTCTACATTATTCAGCAACACAGCCTGCACACAGCCAGAGAGGACTAAAACACTGATTTATACCTCCCTCCCTTCCTCTCTTCCTCTCTCTCTCTCTCTCTTTCTCTCTTTTTCTGTGTTCTTTGTCCTTCAGTTCCCGATTTCCAACATTATTCTTGTGTGCTGATTGTGTGTGTGTGTGTGTGTGTGTGTGTGTGTGTGTGTGTGTGTGTGTCTGTGTGTCTGTCTGTGTGTCTGTCTGTGTGTCTGTAGGGCTGCAGATTGATAGAAACAGCAGACCAGGATCTAACAGACTTCACCAAGTGTCTGGCCATCATGGTGGAGGAGATTCACAGACGACAGCTACAGGTGAACAGACACACACACACACACACACACACTCTCACACACACAATTATAGTTTAATTTATGTCCTGTGTTAAATTTGCTGTTTTATAATAATTTGTGAAGTAGAAGACAAATTTACACAAGACAAGATCTCCTCTATTCTGTTCTAATCTACTCTGGTGGAGGGGAAATTGAATGAGTAACACTCCCCTCCCTCGGCTGCTGCTGAGGTGCCCTTGAGCAGGACACTCAGCCCTGTGCTGCTCCAGTGGAGCTGCTCAGGGGTCAGCAGTGTGAGGCTGTGCTTGACTCTGACCAGCTCCCTGGTGTCAGTGTGAGTAGGTGGGTATGAACGCCGGTTGCCACTGGAAAAGAGCATGCCAGCTCAGCCGACGTTCCCCGAAGAGTGTCTGAGTACAGAAGAGTAGTTGTTGGAATAGTATTACAGTAGCACTACACACATTCAAACATAACACGCAACATGTACGCATACATACTGTAATGTCGATATGCCGCATTTAAAACAGACTTCAATTCAATGTGATCTTTTTAATTAATCTGCTTATGGCTTTGCTTATTAATGCAGTTCATAACAGCCTGATATCTTAACATAATATCCTAACAAATGAGCTGCTAGCTAAAGCGATGCCCTGTGGCCAGCCAATTATTGCACAGCCTTGCATGCACAGTGATGTGATCTGGAGTTTTGACTTGATTTCCATTCTGACTCACAATACGGGGACCGAACTGTGCAGAATTTACATTGTGGGGGAATAAAAAAAAAAAGCTCAAGAACAGCACAATTCCAGTTCCAACTATTTAAATTACTTGTTGATAAAAAGTCTGATGCCAGGGGGAATGGTGGTGTTATTCATCCCCGCCTTCATTAGTGACAGCTCATTCTGCTTCCACAGGCAAGATGGCCACTCATTCGTCCCTGGGTGTTATGAATTCTCCTTTATCACCCATACAAACAAAGCAAGCATACAAGTACACACAGTACACAAACACATCTTTCATTCTCCATGGTGTCTTGTCCTCTTCTGCTCTCTTTTGTGTCAATCTATCTGTCTATCTATCTGTCGGTCTATCTGTCTGTCTTTCTTCTGTCTTTCTCTAAACATCTCTCCATCACTAGAATTTGTAAGAAGCTTGTTGAGTGTTGCTCCAATCAACACTGAGTGCCCCAATCACTTCACATCTCCAAGCTGATGAAACACCAACGAAAGGACATACGCTCGCAGACGCACAAACACACCACACTGTGCATTTTCAGTTTTCACGTTTCAGTTTTCACGCTATTTTTAGCTTTTCAGGCTTTAAGAGAAGCGATACTTTTGTCCTTCCTTCCATGGGCCTTTTTTTTGGCGTCCTGGCTAATATTTACCCTGCCTTTGAACTGGCGCTGAGTGTTTGTCTGTCTGTCTGCCTGCGAGAGATAGGAGACCAGCAATCAGTTTTTGACGCTCTACAAGAGTTGCTGATGATGACTTTTTGTTTGTTTGCCAGGATTTTCCCACTTTTTTTTTTTTTTTTTTTTTTACCGACTTTGACTTCTATTTGAACTTTTGTTCCCTTCAACACTTTGCGTAGGCACAGGTTATATAAAAGCAGAACTTGTGCAATGATTTGATATCATTGTCCCATTTTGCTCACCTTCACTAATTTCCATCCATTTAGACCGTTTCAATGAATTAATTAAATAGACGAAATAATAACATGGTGATTTGCAGATTACCCTGCATTGTGCTCCTCTCAGGGCTATTTAAGATTCACCATATTAGCCCCTCAGCATTCAATTTGGAGAAGTTATCTCATATTGTGATGGGTGAAATCCTAAAGAATGGTATCAAAGGATTATGGTGGGTTGGGGGTGGGCCTATGGGTTCATATATAGAGGTATATATACGTATGTGTGTATGTGTGCGTGTGTGTGTTCATCTGAGAGTGGATGTGTATGTGTGTGAGAGATTGTGTTTGCATGCATGTGTATGAGCCAGAATGATTGCAAATGTGTATGTGCCAACGTAAGTCATTTATGCCTATATCTGTGTGCGCACTTGGGTATTTGTTGGGGTGTGTGTGTGTGTGTGTGTGTGTGTGTGTGAGTTGGCTTGTCTTATTTATGATCTCACTGGCCTACTTAGCTCCCCTCTCCTTGGTTCAGTGTTGCTGGCATAAGCAGCAGCACTGTTTTCATTTTCGTCTCTCGTTTGTTATCTGTTCATCAGCCACCGTAATGGGACATGAATTTGGTGTTGATCTCCATGCCAGCGTCCCTCGCTCCGACACCCCCAGCCAATCAGGGGAGAGAGCGAGGCCGGATCTGTCGAGGCAGCTTGTTAAATTCGCCACATATAATCGTGAGATTCTCCTTGCTTTGCTGCTTTTGTATTGGTAAACAAATATGAAATAGGGACAAATATAAAGCGTTTTGTTTTCTGTAAATCAGACTGTTTGTCAAATATGAAGTTTGATATGCGTGCTGCAGTGTTGAACGGAAGTGAAGATTTAGCAAGCTAGCATGACATTGGAGGCTGATATACAAAGCTGGCATTCCTCTCCAGTCCCTGCTTCTTTCTTTTTGCCCTCTCTGCATCATTTTTTTCTCTTTCTCTTTTTGGGCTTTTCTTCCCTATGGTTTGGGAGAATTGCTGTGAATTTTGTACGATGTGGTGCTATTATTGCTCACTTTTTCTTTATTTTCCCACTGGGAGGCCTTTTTGGTCTTCTCAGGCCATCATTGTTTATAAGAATTTGGCCTCAGTTGGCCCAGTCCCACAAAAGAAAGGCACAAAGGAAGGAATAAATGACCAAAGAATGGCAGAAAAATGAAAGATAGGTAACCAAGACAAGTAACCCCAGTTTGACAGTCAGACTTGATGAACTTAAATGTGTTTATATGTATTTAATGACCTTATGCAAAACGCTCAATTAAATATGGAATTTTGAGATTAAAGTGGGGTATTGAAGAAAACTTTTTTTCTAATGTCTCCATGGATGTTACACTCTGCAATGTAATTTAAGTGATGTTAAAAGATGGTGCTGGCACTCCTTTCTACTTCACGAGACTCTGTGGGAACTGATGTCAGATCGGAATAGGCCACAGCTGTGTTATCACAACTGGGCCTCATCAAAAATCAACAAATCAATTAGCATCTTACGCTCGCATCAGCCCGCCCATGCTTTAGTCACAAGCCAGTGGTTCATTAATAATGAATGGATTTTTTCAAAATGTTAGAAAAAATAAGATGATGGGTTTTCTTCACAGTTTTCTTTCATTTAAATGTCACAGTTGTGTTGGTTAGACAAGAGCTCATCATATGAAATTTGGATCTCTGGTTGAAAAAAAAAAATTAGATAGAATTGCCAAAAACCATAGCCATAACAACTTCTAAATTGTAATAATCATGCTTAGCCATTTCAGAGAACTTATTTTCATGTGATAGATCTGCAAATGTTTGTTTATAAGATGAGATTGAAATAGTATTTGGAGCGAAGTCTGAGAATTTGTTCTTGATTGTTTCCCTCTCTTCCTCACTCCTCACCGCATCTCCCTGTCTCAGGACCCCGCAGAGACTAAGTGAAGCTTGTTTACAAAGTGTTGTTGTTTACAGATAAGTTCCATGTGCGTGTGGGGGCGTCAGCCAGATGTTGAAATAACCTCAGTCTTGGCGCTCAGTTTTTTTTTTGTTTTTTTTTTTTTTTTCACCTCTGTCTCCTAAAGGAGCTACAAAGGGAAGATGTTAAAAGTTAAGATGCATTCCATTCAGTAAATACTTTCAGAAGTCCACTTCAGCCATTTAAGCCTTGGCGTGGGGGGTGAAATGAGCTTTATTATCTCCTGCAAAATGTGGAATATTTTCAAGTAATGGGAGGATTTTGTGTCTTTAAGTGTAGCAAAGGGAAATTATACCTTTCTGAGTGGCTAAATGATAATGGGAATCTCCTGATCTGTAATTTAACATGCATGTACACACACGCAAAGACACACACACAAGCACAATTACTGTTGTTAAGGAGAAATGTTTGCGTCTTGGTTATGTACATGTATATATCAGAAATTACAATAATATTAAAGCAGCAAAAAGAGAGCCTTAGCTTATTTTTTGCTGAAAACTTTGAGGGCCACTAGGAATATTAAGGGGAATAGTGGAATCTCCTCTCAGGGGAAATAAAAGCAGGGAAGGTAATTGCATGAGAGAGTGAGAAGACAGTAATTATGCACTCATTCTACCACAGCACAAGTCTGAGTGGACTCCTGGCAGCTGGATTTGAGTTGCCTCTGGTAGAAGACATTTTAAGATGGTTTTGGGGCACATGTGATTGTGATGGCTCTGTGATCCATTTTTGTTTCTCGTGGTGCTGGCGTGGCTGTCAGTCGTCAACCTCTGACAGTGTCTGTCCCCCCCAGACTTTATTGGGTTTTCTAGGCTGCAGGATTGACTGCTTAGGAGCTAATAAAAGGATATACGTTCTGAGAGCTTTAAATATTATACTAAAGAGAAAAGCTAAGAAGAAAATGTGAGGTTGTAGGAGATCGTACCAGTGTCAGTGATCTAGTTGATGAGTTCCTAAGACATTCATCTCTTAAATGAATCTTCACTCCCCATTATTTATTTTCCATCTTTATTTTTTATTTTTTCCTAATCCTGCATCCTGAATTTTTATTAATCTTTCTATTTTTCTTCTTGTTTTGGCATTACTTTCTTTCTTTCTTTCTTTCTTTTTTTATTTATTTATCTCTTTCAAGCTCTTTATCTCTTTTTCTCCTCCCATCTCTCCTCCCCACATCCTCAGATCTCTTCTTCTCTCATTACTTTCCTTCAGTGAAACAAATGTGGTTTCCTTCCATCAAACCTCTCAAAACATGACATTTTCTTTGTCTCGTTAAACTCTGTCTCTCCAGGTGGACACCATAGTGACTCTGGGTGGTCTGGCAGGCAGGTTGGACCAGACCATGGCATCGGTCGAGACCCTCTACCACTCTTTGACCATGACACAGCTCCCCCTTCTGGTCATACAGGGGACCAGCCTGGCCTGTTTACTCAGACCGGTGAGATGCAGACATTTATGCATAGAAACCATCATAAAAGTCCTTCAATGTGCAACTGCCGTTTTTCTTTCCTGTGTTTGAATTGCTGAGCCTGCCAGCTGGATTTTTTTAGATGCTGCAAAGTACAGCTGAGGAGATGGTACGACGTAACACATCTTTTTCTAAATCAACTGCTGGCCAAATAATTTCAGAAACACCAAAAACATCAGTCCTCTGAAGCAGTAATACAGCAGAAACCTTATTCTGCAACCAGTAAAAAGTGGAATTATGATGGCTATATATGTATTTTGTAATACTATATATTTTAAAAATGTAGACATAGTCAAATCAAACCACACTGCATATTCACAGTGCTAGACTAACACACTGCTCTCCCACTGCTATCGCTCTTCATAATCATCCCACTCCCGGTGCTTTTCTTCTTATTTTGTTCTCTCTCAGACATTTCCTATCCCTTGCTCTGCACCTTGATTGGAGTGTTGAACACTTTGTTTCTGTGTTGAGTAATCACTTCAAGGACGCACGCACACACACACACACATACACACACTTCTCTGCTCTTATGTTGCCCCAGTTTGCTATTGTGCATGAGAGAGAGAAGGAGAGAGAGTCTCATTTGATGTTCCCAAATTGTTTTCCTGAATGCCAGCCACTCTCTCATGCTCCTCACTTGATTGAGTTTAGAAGTGGGCTGAGCAACCATCATGTGGGAGCCAGACAACACTTTTTTTCCCCCTCCTGTTTCGCTTATGTTCTTGTATGTGAGATCCTGAGGACAAACAACTTACTGTGATACTTCCTGATGATGCCTTGTAATCCGTTAAGTAAACCTCTCTCTCTCCTCTCTCCCTCATACACTCCCTCCCTACTGGTTGTCATTATTCCAAAGGCGCATTGTCATTTGCTGCTTCATACCTCGACACCTCCAATTAATCTTACTTCAGTGAGGGTAAATTAAGCTCGTTTGTCAACGCAGCTCCAATTCGCCAGCGACTGATGAACGCAAACGCCCGTACATGAAGGTGAATGCAACCTTCGAAAGGCCCAGCACTATTTGTTCAAGTTACATCTGTAATTTAAGTGTTTACAACTTTTGCCAAATTTTCTCGCCCCCCGTTTTCCACGCAATCACGGCTTTGTTACGTGCTCAGCGTCAGGATTCGGCGCTACAGTTAATTTATACACACTTGCTCATGCTCGGTACATAGTGCTCACATAAATACACAAAACCTGACTCGCACACAACTAATTAAGACTTAGGCTCAATAAACACTGAAGTCGATTTTGAAAATTCGCCTGTAAGTACACAACCTCTTCTTTCTTCAAAATGTACTTAGAGCCACCTTGTTAGCTATAAATACCATGCTCTAATTAATGCTGCATGCTTTAGATAATGGTCTTTGAATACATAATTTATCTTAAAATATGAGGTGGAATAGGTTTTTTTTTTTTTTATTTGAAAGAGATGTGCATCAGTTTTATCGGTGCTGCTCTTGCTTTTGCTTTCGTGTCCCAGATGAATTCTTGAAACTTGATGACACTATCTTTAGGATTTTGGGAAAGTTTTGTGCTTGCTGTAGTTGGCTCAGGGCATCACATAACTCCTTGCCTTTTAAAAAAAAAAAAAAAAAAAAAAAAAAAAATTGAACTATGAGCAGGGATTATGAATGGGCCGCGGGACTGTTTATTTTGAGTTCCTCCACGACAGGAAGATGTTTTAATGAGTTTAGATCCCAAGGTGACACTAAATTTACCCAATTTGGATCTTAGGATGAAAAAAATTAGGAACTTCTGCTCTGAGTTAATCTCTTTCTCCTAGTTTGTCATTTTCTCTTGCTTGCTGTCTGTCCTAATGGCCAAAGTGAATTTACATCAGTCCGTATTCTGGGCCATGAAAATGTTTGAGAAACCCTGCTCTGTGTAGTGCGACAGACAACGCACAGTGCTGTGTCAGCCCAATACTTCCTATAAATCATTTTATAGGCACACACATGCCAGGTTGAATCTATAAGCTTGTTTACCTGATGCCCTTTTGAGGAGTGAAACTTGTCAGAGCAAGAGCTGATTTAAATGATAAAGTGTGTCACCTGAGGTACGTTAACTCACCCCAGCCTCTGCTGTGCTGGAGAAAGTTAGCAGAGAGGTGACATTCAGACATAAAATAAATATATACATGAGGCAGAAGAGTGACCTGCAACAGTCTGTGCTGTGCTCAGATGAATAATTCACTGTAAATGAAAAGGAACAGTGAGAGAATGCAGTGCTTTTCATAGGGTCTCAGCTTTGTTTCTATAAAAGGCTCTGAGAGATCAACCATTAAAAAGAGGCTTTTACAGAATAGCGGCTTGACATGAAAAAAAATTTTAGAAAAACTTTCAAGAAGTTTTGAGGATAGAATTACCTATACTTTTGAATAATATAGAAACAAATTTCAAGTGACAAAGTTTTGCCCAAAAGTAAGTAAGTAAATAAATATATAAATAAGGTGATTTTAAACAAATCACTCCACTTGCAAGCATTGAAATTAAGGCAATCATCCCATAATGGGCATCTACAGTAGCAGTGCCACATGTTAATCTAACCAGTAAGAGAACATGTAGTCTGTTCACAATCCATAATTTTTTCTTCTATAATGAGATTTTTTTTCCCATACTGGCAATCAAAACTGACCTGAGCAATGCCTTTAGAGCCTGCATGGCCCTGAAATTTCATCCCCAGCCTAGCACAAGCCTGAGCCATTCAGACCCGCTCTGCTCTGTAGCCTGCTTCAGTGTCACTCGAAAAAGACAAACATTTAAAACAAAAATCACAAAATTAAAAGAAAGAGTCAGATTAAAAAAAAAACAACAACATACATAATAGGCATAGATCATAGCACAGTTGAACCTGACGTACGCCTGCAGCCTCAGGACAACAAATCATGAACAGTAATTAATAAATAAGTAACCGCCCATGGTGTAGCCGCTGGTATGCTCGCAACTGAAGTGTAGTCTATGTTTGGCATTGTTTCATTAAAATGTACACTTGTCATCACGCTGCCATGTAAATGTAACATGTGCAAGTGTTTTCATCAATAATCATGTCGGCCTAACCAGAAATTATAACATGCACACCGACTGAGACACTAAACCCCTCATGATGCTGCCAAGAAAAGCACAGTTTCTTAGTAAACGAGGATGGGCTCACCACTTTGCTGTGAGATTAAAAACAAAAGTTTGAGATTAACAAATGGAAATCCTCACCAGTCTACTAAACCCAGAAAATTATTCAAGGAACACTTCACTGAAAATACAAAAAACAGGGTGGATGGGTGTAGTTTTGTGGCGCTCAAACAGTGGAAAAAATTGAAATGTGAAATACTCAGCAGCGGTTACCTGACATAAGCCACGGCCTTTGGGGGCGACAAGTTTCACTGGGAACCGTTTCCTGCCAAAGAATACTGGCACACTGCATCAGTCTGCCACCAAAAGGTACAAATTCAGAAAAATTTAGTGGGTGTAGTTTTACTTGTCAGAATGGTGACACGATATCCTCAGTCATTTCAGTTTTAATTAATCAGAAGTTAATGGAATGACAGGAAGAAAAATAGATCTGCTGTCAAAGCATACAGGGACTAAGGGGTGACATTTATTTGATGTAGAAACCAAAGTTCAAAAATAATTTTGCTGTGAGCAGCAACAGGAAGAAATTAGGGTTGCACAATTAATCTTATATACTGTTGAAATCACAGTATGGCCAAGTGCAATATCCAAACTCTAGGAGACGTTTTTGTTTGTTTGTTTTGTTTTTTGTCTTTTGATACAGTTAAAACGTGTGACAGAACAATGTTGTTAATACAACATTATGGTGCTACAGAGATGTCCTGGCCGACATATTTCATTTTCCAAATGCAAGAAAACGTGTTTGTTTGTCTGCAGGCCCCGGAAAAAATCAATTATCATATTTTTAATTGATTATTTCAGGGAAAATTAAAATTGCAATGCAAAAATTGTTATTACTGCTAAAATTGTGTATCATATTGCAGTCGCAGTATCTGCCAAAGTAATTGCAAAGTGATTGTTTTGTACCATATCATTCAGCTCTAGAAGAAATAACTTGTAATGACAAGATTAAGCTTGGAGCAATGTCAGTGTTTTAGACCTCCTCAATGCATAAAACACTGTGGCCTCTGCCTCTGCCACATTAACACACACCGTTAAATGTGGAGAGATCTGCAGCCACTGGCAGTTGGAAAACCATCGTTAAAGCTTTTGGCTGTATTTATGTGCATGTATTTTGTGTTTGTGCTCGCATGTGTGTCTTTCTGTGTGTTTGTGCGGGTGTGTGTATGTGTTCTTCCTTCCCTTCATTTTCTGATGGTCTCTCTCTTTCTCAAACACACACACACACACACACACACACACACACACCTGTACACACACACACATATATATATACATATATATATATATATATATATATATATATGTATATATATACATATATATATAAAAACCTCAGGGATGCTGTCTGAATGCCAGAAGCTGAAAACACTGTTTTAAACATATCACACTTTCAAGTTCCCAAACACTTAACTCAGGATGTGCACGTGTCTTCACTGTCTCTGTGTGTGTCTGTGTAATGTGCCATTTCTCTGTTTTAGAAAAGTGATAATTGATCTCTTTCCAAGTTCTAGCAATCAAAACCTTTCTCTCAAAGTTTTTATCAGGGGTGCGTATTAATGTGTTACAAGTAACACAAATAAGTAAATGAGGAGCACTCTTCCTGTTATTTTCTGTGGACTTACTCAAGTAAGCCTATTAATCTGCTCTTTTTTCCGCATTACAATTGTTTCTTCCTTTGTGATGGTCTACAAGAAAGCTGATGTTTTTTTTTTTTTACGGTGAGCTGACAGCCACACATCGCTCTGCAGTCAGTGGCCTTCTCAACTACAAGTCAGGCTGGTCAGCTACCTATGGAAGGTCAAACGACTGAATCAGAGGCTGTGGGAGAGCAACCTTTGGCCGATCTCACACCCGGGCCAGACTGGTTACCTCTACCTGTGTGTGAGGGCTGCCTCGCTGCAGGTGTGTGGTGTCCACACAGACAGCATTGCTGCCGCAGTGCTTTTTACATTGAGTTTGCCTTTGATAATGGCTAATGTCATTTTTTTATATCTCCAGAACAGAAGGTAGTAGCAGTACAGGACAAACACTGGCCTGTCCAGCATCTCCAACAACCCACTCAGGCGTAGCCTCCACTTTTTCCATGCAGTTACTGGAATAGTTTGTAAACAAGTATATTTTTTCATATCTGTGACATATTCTACAAAAAGCTATATTGGAGAAAGGTATCACTTATGTAATGTCAGTATGACTATCAGAAGATCTTTTTCGCTGTGTGTTTTTGCTGAGAGCTGCGCACCTCAGAGAAAATAGGCTCCACGCCGAAACTGTAGCTGATGCGCTGTTGCACCAAGGCCCGAGCCGCACCTGGGACGCACTACTCACGCAGGCTGTGTGGCTGCTCTAATCTGTTAATACGGATGCCAAAATGAAAATCACAATGAAAAAAATAAACACCATTGCAGCTGTGTTGAGAATATCTCAGTGATGTCATATGTGTATTCGCTTTTAGCTAGTTAGCCACAGATTAACAACAATACAACATCACACAACAAAACGGCACCAGGAATGCAATGTAAATCACTAGTCCAAGGTTTTAAATGTTTCAGTAGTGTGGAATTTCTGATTTTAGTTTTAAAATCAGGCATCTAGTCATGTAAGAATTAATAAATTTAGGCAACCTGTTTTCTGTTGGCAGATATTGTCTCACAATTTGAACATAAGAGAATAATTTTGGGAAAGACCTTGAATAAAAACACTTAATCCCAACCCATTCTGTTAGCAAATAATCAGACATCACATTATTTAGCATAACCTGTTGCCTTAGTGCTCAGTGAGGCTCAGTGTGAAACTAGGTAAATAATATGCTCACTTGCTCTTGCATTTGATTCTTTATGTAGCAGGGAGAAATACAGACACTGGAGTAAGGCCATTGCAGAGTGTTAACAGATATGCTAACAATGCATACAAGTAACTTTTCAATTAACTGAGGTGTCAGCACAAATTCTTTTTCCTCCCTGTGACATGCTGAGAAAAAAAAGACTATAATTCAAAATGGCAAGGTATCCTTTTTAACTACGGTTAGGATCTGAAAATGGGTCGCAGCTATTGCTTGTGGGTCCCGACTTGACAAGAGTAATAATTTATTTTAATGAGCCTCGGTCCCAGGGTGGAGAAGCTAAGTTTCTCATTTGGGGCTGAGGCTAAAAAAGTAGAAGAACCCCTGCTCCAAGTTAATCTCTTTCTTTAATTGTTTTCTCTTTCTTATCTTTTTTTTTTGTTGTCTGTCTCTTTGTCTTTGTCAGTGATTTTCTCTGGTCTCCACACACACACATACACACACACACACACACACACACACACACACTCATACTGTATTTGTGTGTCTGCAGGGCAGCCACAGACTGCAGGTGAACACAGGCCTGGAGGGCGAGTGGTGCAGCCTCATCCCAGTAGGTGGGCCTTGTCAAACACTCACCACCGGCCTCAAGTGGAACCTGAGTGAGTAGCACAGAGACTTACGCATCACAATATGTGCAATATGTGCATTTTGCATTTTTAGCATTCGGGTTCATTTGGGCTGCACAGCCACAACTGGCTGCTTACAAAGTAATGACCACCAATTTGTGTGTCCTCCAACATTGTTGCATCTAATGAGAGTGTCTTACACCAGTCTAACATTGTGCTGAGACTGCTGCTCTTGTTTCAGTGGTTTGATCCTTGACAATTGCATAAGACTATCAAAGGGTATAATTGGGGAACCATTTAAGCACATGGTAACATCTGCAGTAGAGTGCATCTTCAAAGATTGTCAGACACAGCAACTAAGGGTGTAACGGTTTGTATTGTATTTTGGGGGGGCAAAAATTCAGTTTCAGTGAGGTTTCTTTTGTATGTCAGGGAGAAAAAACTCATTTCCAATGTTCTCTGTATTTTGTCTTACTTGCAAAAGTAACTTTTTTCATTCAGTGATTTGGGACAATACAAAATCAAGAAAATATTCTTTTAAAAGCAAAAGTCTGCTTAGTCTATTTAAAACAATACTTTACAATAATAATACTTTCAGGACATTCATTAACCCATCAGCTAAGTGTGTGGTTAGATGGCTCGTAAACAGTGGATGTGTTTGCAGCACTGAACTTTGTAGGGTTTATAAGGTATAGAACGGTTTGCTTTTTTGGGTTTCAGTTTTACACCCCTAATAGCAACTGTAACAAGTTTTGCAGCCAGTTAGGTCACTAGTTTTCTTTATGCTTAAAATGATTCTTTTCATTGTGGTAATTCACTAACCTGCAAAGACTAACAGTCAAAAACATCAGGTATTACCACAATGAATGCCACAAGCCTAGCAATGCAAGATGCTGTAGACCAGTTCACTCACTTTTTTATGCCTGTGAAACTGTGTGTGTGTGTGTGTGTGTGTGTGTGTGTGCGCGCGCGTGTGCGGGTGTGTGGGGGGGTCTCCAGCAGAGCAGGAAGAGTAAGTGCAGCTCTAACTAAAGCTGGGAGACCACTGTGCACCGATACCATCGGGGGAATTCACCAGCAAGTGCTGACAAAAGATCAGCTTCCCTCTAGCCCCTTTTCTACCCGAAACCATTTGCTGCGGAAGTTGCAAGCTCAACTTCAAATCAGCGTTCACCAGCAACTTTTACCCTCCGCTTAATTTGTAACATGCATAACATGATGGCGAGGTAAATTTCTGATGCATAAGTAGCTTTACTCAAATTAAATTGCTCATGAAACAGTTCCATTATATTACACGCATGCACACACACAGCACATCTTGCTCTTCATATTCTTCTGCACTGTGTGGACATTCAGACGTTCCCCCCTGAGGAACCCCGCAGTCCCACCCCATTCTTAGCCTTATGGCCAGCTGTGTTCTTAATGAGTTGGCGCAGACCACTCTGCCACCCATACGAGGGGAACCTGGGCCCTCTGTCAGCGGGGTTACATTATGTGTCTGCTTCTTGGTAGGTGTCCACCCTCATCTCAGTGTGTCTCTGTGTGTGTGTCTTAGTTTGTTTGTCTGTGTGTGTGCATGTGCGTCTGTTTCTAGGGACCTGTACACACAAATAAGAACACCTGTGTGTGTGTGTGTGTGTGTGTGTGTGTGTGTGTGTGTGTGCTTGTTTGTCCATGTACAAATGCGCACGAGTGTGTCTGTGTGTGTTTGCAGCCCTGTTTATTAACTTGTTTTTTTGATCAGCTACAATGTGTTGTATATTTACTCAGCACACCTGTGCGGTGGCCTTCTGAATGGTAATGAGAGGGAATTTATACATGAGAGTCCTATGCAGATTCGCCAGCGATAATAAGCCGCATAATTAATCACACGCATAATTAGAAGCCTGGAAGTAATGATTTCCCTCTGGGGTCGGGAGGAAGGACCGGAATATGAACTAAAAAATATGAATATATCAGGAAGATTTTATTTTGGAAAGTCGAATATGTTTGTTTGCTGCACATGTGTGTATGTATTGTGTGTCTTGTGTTTGTGCCCTTCTGCCTTCATTTGTTTGTCCATTTGTATATTGGTGTCTATACCTATTTGTGTCTGGACGCCAAGGGTTTTGATGCAGCTTGTTTTGGGAAGCCAAAAACCAGTGCTGTGCCGCTCTCGGGTGACACTAAGACTCTTTAGAAGTCCATTGAAATGATCCCCCACACTTCGGTTCAAAGCGTTGCTATGATGAAAAATATATGATCTTTCTATAAAGAGAAGAGTTTTGGGCTGTCAGCCATTACAGCCTTTCTGGCCCAATGGAGACTTTTTGCTTGCATTCAGAGCTTGTTTAAACTCTTGCTTTAAAGAATAAAACTCTGCAATGATTCATGTTGTTTTGATCCAGAGAGTAAATTTGGGATGAGTAGTCGGTTATTCAGCAAACTTTTCCCTGGCAGCTGCCCTCCAGGGGAGTGCACAAGATGAGCTGAAATGCCCCCGGTCCACAATTATTAAACCATTTGATGACTTTTTTATGGTAGTATATCAAACATTTTTATTCTGTGAAATTAGTCCAGACACAGTACACATGTATGCTCACAGGGCAAGCCGTGACAAGGTTCAGCTTTGTCTGAGATCCTGTTATTTCGTCAGTGGAATTTTGTGAGCTACATGATTCGGTAATGAAGTGTCAAAGGTGTGAGGTTTTGGGAGCAAACTCCCCACAAAACATCAGCCCTTTGCCACTGCGCATAAGGATACAGATGGACTTTCACACTTGCTGTTTTCCTCTTAGAATACACAAAACCCAAACCATATTCTCAAATAACACTATCTCCATCTGTATCAGAATATGATATTTAGCAAATTCCCTCTTTATGAATGCCATCACGTTGACATTTCATTCGTCAGCGATGCAATCATCTGGGGTCATTAAAGCTTCATCTTATCTCCCGTACCCCACATTAAACCAGAGTAAATGATTCCAAAAGCCAAACCTGATCCATATCAGAAAACTCTCAGGGATGTACAGGCTCACACGGATGCTTGCAGTAGCATCTCAAGGGAATATAACATGAGTCACTTGATTAGGATAAATCACAACTGTAGCAACCATATCACATCTGCCTAAAATCTACCAAGCAACAAATTTAGGAGGGTTTAATTAGAGGGAAACACTCCAGAAAGGTACATATGCACTCACATTTAGAACTAAGATGATATCACATAGTATTATCATTATTATTGTTGTTCAGACTTGACTGTATTATTGCAATTATACCATGATTTCTTTAATAATTTGTTGCTTTCTGTATGAGTAGCTGCTGAAAATAACTGCACAAAGAAAGGTAGTTCCATCTACATGACTGTTACTGCATTCAGCAGGTCATCTGTCTCGTTGTATTAGCTTAGATACAGGCAAAGATGCTTGAAATTGACGGTAAATAAGTTGGAGTGATACTTTGACAGAAATGCAGTTGGAGTGCCAATAACAGGAGATGTTGGCATTTGTCAGGCAGTCAAATTGCATGAGTGGAACAAAAACTGCAGGCATTCAGTATCTTTACAACCATAAATATGAGCTTTCTACTCGCCTTCTCTCTAGTTGTGCATATGACTTGGAAACTCTGGATTTGCTACTGTCTTCCTTTTATGCCATGCAAACATTAAATCATGATATTGACATAATATTGATATATTGCCCAGTCGTTCTTTCAAGTCTGGTCAAAATAGTCAGGTCAAACTTCCAATCTTTCCATGACATGAAAACAGTATCATTTTGTAATCTGTCTCAGATTACAATTTAAAGTAGCTAATATTATCTAAAGCTATGATAGAACATAATATCCATTCGATTGCTGTATACTTTTTCCATTTCGAAATAAAAAAAAAATGTTTGTTTTTCTTCTACACGCTTCTTGACTCTTCCAGTAATGATGGACAGTTGCAGTCTGTGATGCAGCTATGATATAAAAATCGATTGCAATGCAAAAATGATAGTAATGTAGGAGAGGAGTGGATTACACTACTACATGTTAGGCTGATTGTGATGCATGATGATAATGAAGGAGGGCAAATCACTGCGATATAATAAAGTGACTGCAGTGTGGTAATGATAATGCAGGGGGGCAGAGTGTGTTGTGGGCACTGTATAATAAGGGTGAGTGCAGTGTGGTAATGATAGCTCTAGGTGGAGAAATGGATGTACTGGCAAAAATTTGGCATACATAACATCGGTCTCTCTCTCCCCTCTTGCATACCTGGGTTTAGTAACTCACATTGAGTCTCTCCTTCTCTCGTTCACACCTGTCATTCCCTCTTTCTCCCCACTGTTCTCTTTGCTGTTCCGCTTTCGTTTCTTCCTTTCCTCTCTCTGTCTCTTTCTCTCTCCCTCACTCCCTCACTTCTGCTATGTCTTCCCTCTCACCGTCTCATTATTAGATATTGTGACAGCTCCCCAACCTATCACCTTCTGTAGATTGAAAAAATATGTTACATTAATTTTCACTCAGCAGCACTAAAATCCCTGTGGGATAATGTCATTGTGTGTGTGTGTGTGTGTGTGTGTGTGTGTGTGTGTGTGTGTGTGTGTGTGTGTGTGTGTGTGTGTGTGTGTGTGTGTGTGTGTGTGTGTGTGTGTGTGTGTGGGGCTATGGCTGTGGCTGTGGCCACCATATGTGTGCATATGATTTTCTACTTGCATTGAAACGTGTGTGCATTACAAGGAGTCAGACGGAAGCTTGGGCTGTTATTCCTTGGATATCATTTAGTATGAAAGACTTAATGTATGTTAATATATCACTCACACACACACACAC
Organism: Myripristis murdjan; assembly: GCF_902150065.1. Taxonomy (NCBI): domain Eukaryota; kingdom Metazoa; phylum Chordata; class Actinopteri; order Holocentriformes; family Holocentridae; genus Myripristis; species Myripristis murdjan. The sequence goes on from NC_043999.1 coordinate 17,359,697, forward strand.
ACATACTGACATGCACCGCCCTTCCAGTTATATGTGATAAGTAGAAAGGGAGGTCTCAGGAATATTTCTGGATTGATGTCATCTATAGCCAGGGGAGATATGATAATTGAATAGACACACACACGGGCACATGCACAAACACAAGCCCACATACATTCAATGCCATCTCTCTTTATTATCCAATTGGAAGACTAATTATCAGCCATTAGGGTTTTAGCTGCTAAAACCTTTTATTAGTTGTTTTAAGTCAGTTTTTGTCATCTTAAGTGTCTTCTGTGTTTCATTAATTGCTCGCACTGAAATGTGTTGCTGTTGGTGTAACCATTCATATTGTTCTTCGTCCAAGCAGGTGACTCTGCATGTCTGAATTAATTTGCATGAGGACAATAATGTCAGTTTGTGACATTTTACCAATCTTGGCAATTAAAAGGACTCAATAACCAGAACATTTGTGAACTAAGAATGTATTTATTCAGGGAAACCCTTGAGGTTGAGAATGGCTTACTGTGGCTCAACATGGCTTAAGGAGACACACACACACACACACACACACACACACACACACACCTTCTCTCTGTTTTTTCAGACCGACAAAAAAGAAGAGAGACAGAATGAGAGTTAATGGTATACTGTAATGTCATTTCTTTTGCACATACAAATAAAGTGTTCAGGTAGCTGTCCCTTGGGGTGGTGTTTTAACAATACAATCGGGAATACACTGGAACATGTCAGCTGTCCTGGAGTACCACATAGGGAGAGAGGGAGAGAGAGAGGGAGAGACAGAGAGAGAGAGAGAGAGAGAGAGAGAGAGAGAGAGAGAGAGAGAGAAATAAGGTTAGAGGCATAAGGAGAGAGAGGGAGAAACAAAGAGGAAGGATGATAGCTGACAGAGGGAGAGCGCCTGATTCTGTGAAAGACAGTAAGGGGAGAGGAGAAGGAGGAAGGGAAAGAAGCGAGAACGGGGTGGAAAAGGGTGTGATGGAATGACAGGTGTAAGGGAAAGAGAGAGGGGGAGAGAGAGATGGCAGGCATCTCGCTCATTTGATGTTCAAGGATGCTGACACACAGCAGGAGGTGGAGGATTATGGAAACTGTTGGAAAGTGTGCATTTTAATAGGGGCTTGTGCACACAAACACGCGCGCGCTCACACACACACACACACACACACACACAGACACACACACTCACTCAGACACACTCAGACACAGCTCCTGCAGTGCAGTCTGTTTGCAATAAGGTGTTCTTTTTTCTTTCTTTCCCTTTTACTTTTTTCTTTCTTTCTTTTCTTTCTTTTTTCCCACTTTCTTTATTCTACTTTCTTTCTTTTCTCTTTTTTCATTTCTTTCTGTATTTCTTTCTTTCTTTCTTGTCAGTTCCTGATCACATCCCTGCTTGTTTCAGTGTTGGTACGAGTTCCATTATGTAATTATGTGTGTGTGTTTTAAGCTTTCTCCCCATTAGTGAGTTAGTACATTGGACACTAGAACACTGTTAATTTTCACACACATTTTTGAATTAGTCTACTCTTGTCACATTTTAGTCATTTCATTTTGATTTAGTGTAGTTACTGATAAGTCAGCTATATCTGTGATTTGTATTAGTCTGCTCAGTCTCGTTTTGATGGAGTTGCTCTAACAATCACAGACTTGCAAATAGGCAAGCCTGTTTTTGGAGCTGGAATGTGAGGAACTGTTATTCTGTTTAGCGTGCAAAAGACAGTCGCTGAGAAAGCAAATTTGGACAATTTTTACATGGTTGAAGGTTCTGCCACATAAACTTTGATTTGTTGTGCATGAATACAACTGCACCGAAATACAGAAAAACAAACAAAAACTTGATTCAGTGACTGATGTAGTAGTTATTGTTTTGAATAACTAAATGAATACAGTAACACACTTTCCAAAGCTTTTTAAAGGGCCAGATAAAGTTAATGTTAGCAGTGATTAAATTAATTTCATCTGTGGCATTTGACCAATTATAACTTTTCCTTAAATGATGTTTTTTGACATACACATATTATGTGTGCATTCTGGTCTTTCTGGTGTAATATCAGTGATGTCATCCCAAGCATCATGAGGAAATCTCTAGCTCACAATTTGTAATGTGATTGTTCACAGATATAGGATGTTGGCAAGATTACAACTATGGAATCCTGCAGATTGTGTTGCAAACCTGCAGTAAATGGTGTCCGCACAAATATTTTGCTCTACAGCTTTACAGATTGGAGTAGTCAAGCGGTACAAGCTACCGGTATGCATCTTGTAATACAACCACAACAGCTGGTTAGGGTGATTTTCGACTGGAGGATGCTGCCAAAATGCAAATGTTTTCAAACAATCCCAAAAAGAAATATTGATTATCACACATGATGTCAGATTCATTCTTTTGCAAAATGTATTTCACACATTTGCAAGTAGCCATTTACAGCTACAAAATACATCACAAGTTTTCAAATTGTATTGCACGCACACATTTTGCTTTTCAGCTTTGATTAGAATATGCATGTGTGTCAAGTTATGTTGGATCAGAAAGTGTGAGGCAACCACTTTTTGTTGAATTAATATTTTCCAAAACATTCTTTAATGCAGTGTTGGAAAGTGGTTATAATGTGCAAACACTGTAGTATTTCTTCACTTAATGATGCAGCTCCTGCTGAGCCTAAAGGTCATGTAATGTGATGGACACCCACTCACCGGTAGTTTCTTTGGCGTGTTATGCTTGTTCCTCGCAATCTGTTCATGTAGTGCTTGAAGTGATTTTGCTTTGAGAGCACTTAAAGCATGTGTATTGATTGTGAAGTGTGTAAAACAAAGTGGTGATACATGGGCAACTTTTTATGGGACTGGTGATGATAAACATTGCTAAACATGTGAAAACATGTGAAATGCACCTCACTGGACTGTCTGGTTCTGTGAGGTGCATTTGAGCAAGATATTTTAACTTCAGTCCCTAGTTATTTCTAATATGAGGTCACTGTTTTTGTGTCCTTTATCTTATCTCTACGAAATACTTCATTTCATTCAGCCATCGTTTAGTTTAAGTTGTATAACGCGGTTTTTCAAAGCCAAAAGCCATAGTTCATAAATGCATTGGAAATGATTGCAAATCCACCATCATATTGTTTTAAAAGCTTTTCTCAAATAGCTCCACATTGTATTTAAAAATTGTCACTAAAGGAAGCCATTAGAGCAGGGAGGTGTTGAACTACAGAATTTAAAATAGGTGAAGATGCATTATTCAGTATTGAATCTTCAAGGCCTCTATTTTATGGTGGGAGGTATTTTATCAGCATTAGTCATCTTAAAGCAGGTGTGTCAGACTTTCCTGAATAAATGTGACCCTGGGGACTCCGTAACTGCCGTCATCAATGAAGCAAACAATCAGAACCACTAAACTATCCTTTAGTGCACTAAATGACAGGGATTTGTTTTGGTTACAACAGTAAAGGGATATGGTAACCTCAGGTTTCATAGAAGACACTTAAAATCACTATGTGCAATTTAGCTGCATGGCATATAGTTGTTATGAGAGGGGCTAAAAGTTAAGATGACCAGGAGAGCTGGGTCACTGATGGTGAGACACAGTTTGTCCAGCATGGCAACTGTGGCCTTTACTCAGTTCAAGAATAGCTCACAATGTCTTGCAGTATCTTGCACTGTCTTGCAAGTTTTAAGATTTGCAGCATCAGCAATGTCAGACTCAGACTAAGACCTTTTTTTTTTTTTCCATATCCCTCACTGTAGAAGCTTAAATTGGGTTGCTGATATCAACGATTATGAAAAATGAGGATGATTTCTTTGCACTCTTGGTTGGTCATGCTCGGGCACATAAACCCAGACCAAACTCTTAATATCCGAGCTCTAATTGCTGATTGGTGTTCCCTGCAGTAATACTTACAAACCGCAGCCAGTTTATTTGCATGAAGTAGTAACTTTTCCCTGCACATTTTCTTTGCTGTTGTCCATGAAAGCAGGAGAGCAGTTACCCAACAGATACCGCTGACCCGCTCTGCTGCTGCTGCTGCTGCTGCTGCTGTGTGTGTGTGTGTGTGTGTGTGTGTGTGTGTGTGTGTGTGTGTGTGTGTGTGTGTGTGTGTGTGTGTGTGTGTGTGTGTGTGTGTGTGTGTGTGTGTATGTATGTATGTATGTGTGTGTAAAATGTGGTCAGTCGGGGGTTGGGATGTCTTCTGCAGTCCACTGATATTATGGGATTTATTTACACGGATAATAATGTTTAGCAGTGTTTGGCATTGAATTATGCAGAACTGTAGACACACACACACACACACACACAGCCTCATCCACGCACCAGGATCTTGAAGTGAAGTCACTAAGGACTGGGGATGTTAATGACCTGTGTGTCGGCGTTTGAGAGAGAAAGAGAGAGACTGTATTTTCCATCCCTGTCATTTAGCTGCTGTGAGGAAACAACTGTGACAAACCCATGGAGTCAAGGTCATTATATTCTCAAACACACAGTGACACATTTTTATTTTGATGCCTTTGCATTAACAGGACAAAACAAAAACATTGCTATGTGAAACAGGCACGCAACAAATAAATTAGCTCCACTATTGTTTGCAAACAATGAATTAAGGCCTATACATAGTCACACATTCACTGCAACCTGCAGTGCTGAGAGACAAACAGAAGCCCATCTAAAACATGGCAGGGAGGAACAGAGTTTAAATGGCCAACACATTAAAACATGAGCCTCTGGTTGCATGTTTGGTCTTTGCAGCCTGGTCTCCTAAAAATTACATTCCAGTAGAACTAAACTGTATTCTCAATTACATTATGAAGGAAGCGTATATTGTTGTAGATTACATTTGTTTGTGTCGTATGACAAATACGTTTCTAATCAACATATCTGTAGCACGTACCATGACGTAGTATGAAGACCGACAAAATCCGCATTAGGAGGAAGATGGGCCGGTGGATGGATCAAACAAAGACATGACTGTCACTCAGGAGACCAGAATTTGATTTTTGTTTTAGCTGAGTTTAGTTTTAACACAGAATATAATTTTGGGGGGGCATGAGTTGAGTCTTTGAAAATAGGCATTCTCTTTTGTTTCTTGTTGTTTGCGGTCAGTGCATTTAATTCAGAAGGAAGCGGTTGGAAGGATACTGTTGGCAGATAAAACTCTGGCAGTCGTTAGAGGGATTTTTTAATAGCCTGTAACTTCACTCAGACAAGAACGGAAACTAAACAAACATAAACACACATGCACTGTGACCAGCAGCAATGAAAGAGATTCTTGGTTTATCGGGAAGGTGACTGAACATCTTGATCAAGCACGGTATATTTAGTTAAAATGGCCAGAGCATCAAATCATTTGCCTGTGGCTCTATGCCTTGTCTTTGAAGGCAGTTATTTTCCATTGCTTTTATGGTCTGCACATTTTAAGTGAAAATTCACTTTCTGAAGTCAGAGATCATTGCTGTGATCTTTGACACTTCAATCAATATTTGAGAACATAAACTGCTCTCTCCTAGGGCTAGACAGCAGAAAACAAAGCCGCTTACTCTGTGATGTTTAGAAAGATCATTGTGGATGTTACATCCAGATGAGCCTTATATTATTACAGCACTAACGATACTTAACCAGGAATTGTGGACTTATCTCCACAGCGTCACTCTGTGAGCCATGAGTATGTCCACAAAGTCAGTCACGTCGCTGATCACATCAGAACTCCATACACACCTCATGCTCATGCTCACAACTTAAGATTCAAAGGTCATAGGAGCAGCATGTGTTTTCTGTTTCAAAGTTAGATCCACCCTTTAGACACGGTTTGGTGCAGCTGTTGACATCACCGGCGGGCAGAGGCTACTCCTGACACACTACATTGTCTCTGGCAGCTTTTTTGGGACTTTGAGACAGCCTGTAACTGTATTCAAACAAGCAGCTAATCTAAAGACACACACACACACACACACACACACACGACTTGTCACCAGTGATGCTGAAATACAATGTGTAGCTCACTCAAACCGTGGCAGACAGAGTTTAAATAGCCAACACAGGCCTCGGGCTCTGTGCTTTGTCTTGAACCACTGTCTTTTCTCATTATTCCTCTTGTTGGCTGTCATCTTTTATGCTCCTTGAGAAATAAATGGGGGGGTCAATGGCTATTGTTGGCTGATAAAATCCACCCAATTGGCCATATGAAGGGATTTTAAATTCACCCCTGTAATTCAGTTCAAACAGGTTAGAAGCATAGACCTGAAGGATGGCATGTTATGAAGGTTACACATGCATAAACGTGTGTTTTATAAATGTAAGTTAAATGGAAAAAGTTGTGGAAATGAGGAAAATACCTCCGTGGGCCTCCTTTATATACATGTGTGCGTGTGTGTGTGTGTGTGCGTGTGTGTGAGTAGGTGTGCAAACTCTGTACAGAAAACCTCCTTAGTCATTTCTTTGTGACTCAGCCCTCTTCCATCTGACGGCTTAATATTAAAAAGCCTTCAACCTACAGCAACACATTCTGAGTTATGGCTGCCTGTGTGTGTGTGTGTGTGTGTGTGTGTGTGTGTGTGTGTGTGTGTGTGTGTATGTCTGCGTGCGTGCGTACGTGCAGGTCTGTGTGTAGAAAAACCTGCTTCGTCATGATGTTTTCAGCTTAGCGTGGATCATAATGAACAACAAATTTGAATAGCTGTCATCCCCTCTTTCCTCACTGTGTGTGTGTGTGTATGTGTGTGTGTGTGTGTGTTCAGGTGTGTACTGGTGTGGGTGTGAGTGTGTGGGTGCATATGCCTATCTATGCCAATGCCTTGCTCATTCATATGGCTGTGTGTATAATGGTGTGTGTATGTGCGCTCATTTTGTTTGTACTCTTGTTTTTGTTGCGGAGCACAACTTTTTGCCTGTGTGTATATATGCACGTATATGTGTGTGTGTGTGTATGTGTGTGTGTGTGTGTGTGTGTGTGAGTGTGACAGAAAAAAAGAGAGAAACTTCTCTGGTCCATGAACAATGGCTGTCAGCCCACTGATGAGAGAGAAGCTGAAGGAGGCTTTCCTCAGTGAGTCTCCTGTTCAGTTTGATATACAAATACTAACACACACACACACACACACGCACATATTGGTATTACTGTTTTTACAGGGATGTTGAATTGACTTAAATTTATTCTCTGCACTCTTAGCCATAACCAACTTATGCCTAACCCTAATCATAACCCTAACTGTCCTCACAGAACAGTTTGTTTCTCAAAAGTTGGTCCCCACAATTATAATTAAACAAGCCTACACACACACACACACACACACACACACACACACACACACACACACACCAATGCTATTACAAACACAGAGAAATGCAGCCTTTAAAATGTCATCAAAATGGCAAAGGACTTTCAGGACCCAGCAGATGGGGTTTGCACACTCACTTTCACAGCACTACACACGCAGACACAAACAGGTACAACAGAAGATGTATGTACACACACACACACACACACACACACACACACACAAACCCGCACAGCATGGGCAGGTGCAGTTCTTGATAAAAAACAAACACGTGAGCACGCAGATGGATTTTGGCGATGAAGTCTCACAGAGAAGCAGAGCGATTGAGAAATCTTAATTAAAAGTAAACTTTGGGCAAGATTAGAAAACTTGCCCTTACTGTTAATGAGAGCATGCTGTTTATGAAATAAGCCTTCACAAGCACATCAGCATGCAAATTAGACAATTCTAGTACTTCATAAGCACTTGACTAAATATTCCATATTTTTATTTACATTCTGAACATAAAGACTTACCGGTAGGGCATCGGTGTCATGAATATTAATTTGAGAGAGAGCCAGCTCCAGATGCGCATATTCCTGCATGTGACCTGACTGCTGACCTCCCCGCAGAGGGCAAGAGAGAATAGATTTCCCAGAGGGCTTTTGATAAACTATCGCTTTCCACTGCTCAGGGTGTCGGCGCTTCTGCTAGGTGAGAAGAGGATAAAATGAGCTACTTTTTCTATTTTGTGCTGCCACAGCAAAATAAACGTATTTGTTTTGAACAATAATTGCTTTATATACCGAAGGTTGTTGGGCATCCTTGGAAATTAAACCATTTTCTGCAGGCAATACAGTTTCAGAAGTATGCCTCATTAAATTTAGTCTTTTGGCACGACCTGCCTTACAGTTAAAAGTACATTTTACCCCACCATCATTCTGACAAAACAGTTTCACACGGCATCTCAGACCCACAGTTATGGTAAGTTAATCTCCTCACCTAATACTTTGTACAGCCTTAAACTAATGTATAATAAAGACTCAAATGTATCTGTTTCATTTTTGATACAAGAATCATGACATCTTTATGAAATCATAGCAGAAGTCTTTCATAAAACAAATTACTCTTAATTAGTCTGTGATCACCTTTCGTTTTGTGGATGGTTGGCTCTCCTTACCCCTTTCTTCTCTATCAGGAATCAACCCACCAGCCTCTTGACTGCTAAACGGCCTCCCCAGCTGCCCTCTTTTTCAACAGCATCACAACATACCTAACTTAAGTATAAAACCGCAGTGGGTTTCCTTTGTTTTTCATTGTGATTTAGTTTAAAATTTTTCAGTGAGGAGTGATTTGTGCTGCTGTGCTGTTCCTAAGGAATACTAGGTCAGGCTTGTGGAAGACATTCTGAATCCTTAAAAAACAGGGAAAACTCTTTTGATGGTAATTCAGATGTTAATAAATACTATATAGCTGCTTGACACAACTGAACTTTTGTTCAGCTACTGGGAAGACACACCACAGCTTGAGCTCTCAGTATTCAGGATGCATTCTTAAATATCTAAGAGGCCTGTTTAAAAAAGAAGAGGGTTGAAGGAGCAGGGGAAAGAAATGTGCTTTATCTTGAAGTCAAACAGATAGATGTGTCTGACAAACTTGGCTCACTGAGGTCTTAGCCACTGTCCCTGCCAGGGGCAGACATAGCCTCTGTGTCTCTGCCACACCGTCTCCCCCTTTCCTTCCCTCACACGAGAGGCAAACAGTCCTGCCCTGTCTCCCTGACCTTCTCCTTTGCTTCTCACATCTGCTTTCTTTCCTCTGCCTGCCTCTACATTTTTTGCCATCCTTGCTATCTCCTGGTGTTTTTGTCTCAGTCCTCCAAGTGCCTCAGTGATGAGAAATTAATCTGTTCCCTCTTTTTCTCAGTCTTGCTCATGCTTTTTCTACAAGTGTTGGCCTTCTCTTTTCACTCTCTCTCTCCCTCTCTCTACCTCTCTACACATTGCCTCTCTCCGTCTTTGTCTCTCTCTCTCTAACTCACTCTCTTCCTCTTCCTCCTCTCGCTCCCTTCCTCCTGCTCACCAAGGTCCTGGAGAGGGGAAATGAAAAGTGTATGTATTCTGTGGCGGTGCGGTGTGGCAGCGGGAGGGAAAACTGCTGTTTTATGGTTTTATTTATGGATCTGTAGATTTCTGACGCTGCGCACATTGCACACTGGGGCAGAGGGGAAATGAACAGCAACCTGATGTGAACTGCTTTTACTCCCCCCAGTGGAGCTGCAGACTATCAGGAAGGCAGAGGAGTGTGCACACACACACATACACACACACACACACACACATACACTCATCCTGCACAACATGCATTAGCTATGACCTCCTGTGTAGACAAGCCCTCACACATGCACACACACACACACACATAGCACTCATACACAAGTGGGATATTCAGTTTATATATTGATGTGCACAAACACATTTATAGAAATACATCAGCTCTGACTTATCTGCTTGAGCCCTCCATCAAATACACATTTTCACCTGAAAAGTGACATAGCCTTCCTATCAACAGCTCAAAACATACTGTTCTTATTGTGTGTGATGCGTTGCCGCTCGCTCTCGCTCTCTCTCTCTCTCTCTCTCACCCACACACACACACACACACACACACACACACACACACACTGCGTATTAAATCTGACTGATACCACAACCCCAGCTCAGTGTTTTCTTATCTCAAGGTCACGTTTAAGCCAGCGTGTTGTTTGGGTGTTTGTCACCTCCCACTCGTAGGCTAGCCCTCACATCGCCACTATAAACATTTAATGGAAGCAGCTATCAATGCACAGCAGATGGTGCTAACGCTGCTGCTCACGCCTAGGCTCGTCTCCTAGCCAATAAATAGCCTTTAATATAAGGAGAATGTCAGGTGGAGAAAGGAAAGGACACCGCTGTATTGAAATCACTGGACGATATAATATGCGCAGCGCTTGCACAAAGCCGGAAGTTGAAACCCTCTGTCAAAAACAGCATAGACACAGATGTATTCACGAGTGATGTTTGAATCATGTGTATTTTTTTTAGACTGTAAGTGTTTACATGATGACAATTCCCACTCCACAGAATTTGAATCGACTTTACAAAAAAAAAACTCCCTGTGGTTTTTCATATGAATGATTCAGCCAATAAACTTTAGCAGTCACCGGCTTAAACAAATGCATGAATTTTCAGTGGTCCAAAAGCCCTTGAGAAAATTTAAGGCAGGATTTTCCCGTGGTCTTCTAAAGAGGATAGTCTTACTTGGCTAAATAATGTAAAATGTGCATTAACCCAAGTCTTTGCCTCATCCATCTTGGGCCCGCTTGCAACTGTGGGCTTATAATTTATTCATTTCAGGTCTTTGAAAGATAAATCGTTTCTTTAAAATGGGACCAGTATATGCCCCAAGATGGTGTGGTGGATTTAAGATGAAACATTACTGGCCAAGCATCACATCCTGCACAATTCAGTATCTCCCATTACTCCCTCCTGTCTTATTCGAAGCGAGCATAGATTTTGTGCGGCTCCATGATGCATTTGTAGCAAAGACTTTTTTTTTCTCTGAGCGCAGCAAGATTATTGTGGAAGTGTGCGAATATTTTACAATGAAATATCGTGATGAAATTGCAATTAACTCCTTTTAGCAGCTGGACACCTGCTCTGAAAAGAAAAGGCATGATTTGTTGGAAATGATCTTTGTGTTAAAATCTAGCAGCAAACGCCTCACTCCTCACTGACCGTCTTGAATTTAACCCTTGATGGTAAGTTCTGTTGTGATAAAAGATGTGTTTCCACCTAAACACACTCAAATTTGCTTGAAAAAGAAAATGCAGATTTCAGTTTTCGGCAGCGGCAGATGGTCGAACGAGTTTAAGTGCAATGGAAACATCCCTTTCAACGTGTTTGTCCTCAGTGAAGCAAAAGAGAAAGAGAAAACAAACTTACACCGAGCAACATCTCTGAGACAGACAACAACAAGTGTTATGGGAAATGTGGTCTTAATTGTGAGAAGCACAAGCCCTAACAATTCCTTGGGCATCAGACAGAGGCTCCCAACTGTGGCGACTGTGGTCTCATTTGTTTACTGTAATTACAGCGAGGTATCACAGTTAATTTGATACAGATATTGTAGTGTGTGAAAACACTACACATATCACCGCTAACCCACCTGTGTTTAGAGAGGAACAAAAACTATTAGTGGTACAAAAAAAAAAAAAAGCTCTTTGAAGACAAAAGTAGTTAAGAGAAGCAGCAGTGGTCTTGACACTCTTTCACAAAAAATGGCCCATAATTCCCCTGCTCTACCTGTCCACTGCAGTGTGAGTGTCTGTGACTCTCCATCTCTCCTCCTCTTGCAAAACCTCTCTCCTGGGTAATTTGTTGTGTAAATACGGCCTACTTACAGCTGACGGGCCCTTTCGGCTGTGGCTCTGGAAATGCAATTACAGGCAGCAAACATCTCCATTGTTATCACTGGAGGGTGCGACGCTCATTTCGGTCCCCTCTGCAACAGGGGCTGCTATCGATCGGTATCAGCTTTGAGGAGGGGATTACTAATGAAGCCATCTAAAAGCCCTTTGTGTTCAGTTAAGAGTTTGTGTGTTTGTGCGTGTGTGTGTGTGTGCATGTGTGTGTGTGCGTGTGCACGAGAGAGAAAGTGAGAGAGTGAGAGAGATAATGTGTGTTAACAAATGCAGGTGCCACTCTATATCATCCCATTCAGCACAATGTGACTCCTGTGCTTCTTATTGTGGTGCTCTGCTGCCCCTGGTGGTGGTTCCGGGTATTGCAACCAGCAACCTGTTACACAAGGGACATATTAACATAAATTGTTGTTTTCCTGTGTAATATGTCTAAAATTCACAGGTGACAAAGAGAATGCATAATTTCTGATAGTTTACAGTAAAGTATAATAGTGTGCATTAACAAAGGGAGTGATTTGTTGTTAAGTAGCATTGTTTTAAAAGAAAAAAAATACGCCCTCTTCACTTCTTTCTTGATTATATCCGTTATAATACATATCCATTTTTACCAGGCTTTACACATCTCCCTCATGGTGATATAGCATGAAATGTTAAGAGACACATTATATGATAAACTATGGTAGGTGTGTGTAGCTTAAAGAATGAACAGGACCTGTCTGTCTGTGGTTTGATTTTGAATTTTCGCTCATTTAGAGGATATTTACAGCTATATGCTTTGCAGTCATAGCACTTCGCGGCATTTCATTGACTTTCATTCGTAAGCAATAATTCAAAATTAAGAGAAGGCCTGATCATTAATGGTAAAATTAAGATTTTCTCTTTTGAACACCAGTGCAATTGCTTTGTGTTTGAGTGTTTGATCCTTCCATAGATCGACATACCAGCACACATTGTCTCTGCTGTCTGCCTTCACCTGGGGTAAGACTTCACACTATTTTCCCAATTCCCCTGACAACACTCGTGGCTCTGCTGGGAAGGAGTTGGTGAAAGCCCATTGCCCTGCAGAGAGAGAACTTCAGGGCAGCACTTCTACGCAGTCAGACTCTATTCTCACACAGGCAGCACGGCGACTGCGGTTCTGTTCCTGTTCAGTCAATTACCAAGTACCCTAACTTCACATACAACTTATTTTCCTCCCCGTTCTGAGTCAAGCTGGTCTAATATCATGCTTGTTTGGTAGTCTTTTGAAGCAGAATAGCATTTTTGTCCCTCTTTGATGTGCCCGCAGACGCCTGTGGACAACTGATTTGCTCCATTCTCTTCCCGTCTTTGTTCCTTCATGTTCATTTTTGCCTTTGCATGAAGTGATTGCAAAACACTTTTTCACATGCATATTCATAAAACTCGAGTTCTCTGTTTTTGTTTGGATTTTGTCATTCCCAAGGGATGTTCAAACAATGCAATTATCAAGTGTTGGTTTGGGCTAATAGCATGGGATGTATGACGTTTGATCTTTAGTGTTTGCTAAATCGGGTTGCATGATTGAATAGCCTCTTTATTCTTCTCTAGAGAATAGAATTTGCACTTATTATCCAGATGTACAATGCATGGGCTGTCTACAATACAGAAATTGTACAATATTTTTCCTCTATTTGGCATGCTGCTGAACGAACAACAGGTGGAATCCATTTTTACCCTCAAACTCAGAATTAATATTTTCCGATGCATTTCATTCCTTTGTATAATCAAGGTGGTCTCATTATCTGGTTGTTTTATCAAGATTTGAAAAGTCTGGCAGCACTGTCGCACACTGCAATATATTCTGCTGTAATTCAGGAAGAACTGAAAAATTTCTAGCCCAGGAGCTCAGTCACTGATTTCATCTTTCACTTATGATATATTTTTGAGATCAGCCCCATAGTATAAGAAAACAAGGCCTGTTGCATGTGCATCTGAAACATACAATATTTACATGCTATCTGACATCAGTGCAGTGAGGTTTTCTACAAAAGATTTATTTCTACTTCACAGAGTAGTATTTGATCAACACAGTTAAACACAAAAGCTGTACTTTGACAGTTTGGCTCATTTGTTGGCTTTATCTAGAATACCAAGTTGCCTAAACCTCGCAATATGAAGGCAGCTAAGCATATAGGGAGCCAGAAAGCTGAGATGACATTTAGCTGAATTGATCAATTGGGTGTGTTTTTCATCACCATGAATACACTGTAGAGCAGCATGGTGGCCCAGTGGCTAGTGCACGTTCTCCCTGTGTCTGCATGGGTTTCCTCCTACAGTCCAAAGACATGCAAGTCAAGAATTGGAGACGCTAAATTGTCCCTCGGTGTGGATGTGTCTGCCCAACCCGAATTAGGATAAGTGGCTTGGAAAATGAATGGATAGATACACCGTGGGACTGTGCAAATTCTCTATTGTTTTGTTTATTTGGGCTTTGGCCACATAACCATGGGTATTTTTCGTGAGGGTTTTTTGTTTGTTTTTTGTTTTTGTTTTTGTTTTTTTTCAGAAAGGCAGCATTATATATGCATCAAGCATTTTGATTGGACTCTGTGGGTAGTGTGGATAGCATTTATCCACAATTACATAATCTACCACCCCACCCCACCCCCTGGGTGAGGCAACAATATTGTGATTTGGCACAAACTGTCTATTCAGGGGTTTTAAAGGTCATTTAATCTCAGGACAGGACTTTGAGGAAAGCAGCCACAATGATAGCAAATGTTCTTCCCATAAGTGAGAATGAACAAGACGATGTGTGAGAACGGGCCCAGTGGCTAGAGGAAGTTTAAAAAAAAAATAAAAATTGTGGCACTGCTACAGCCATGTTTTGTTGGTTTGTGCAGCATAGGCACAAAGCATTAATACTGCACATGTTGTGTATAGAGCAGAGTCCTCATCCCACTCACTCACCAGTCAGGTTAGACAGCAAGATCAAGATGGCTTAAAAAAAAAAAAAAGGAAAGTTGATTCCACGAGCAGAGTTTAGACACTGAAAACTTTTTTTTACTGTGTGTACAGTGTGTCTTATTTGGTTTATGACACTGCTCACACAAAGAGATGCCACATACTGATCACCTTTTTGAGAGAGAGCCACAGGACACATGCTGTCTCACCATCTGCGGGTTCCTGACAGCACCATGCAAAACAGAGCCAAAATGTGAGCATAATCATAGTAGAGTTTAGTGCATGCACTGACTTTTAGGTGCAGAAACTTGGGCCAAGGTTAAATCTGTTGAGGCGAGTTTTACCTTTTGGCCCATGCAGATAGAATTTGACACCCCTGCACAAAGCTCCTGTTTTCTCTGTTCTTAACTTTGAGAAAGGCAGCTTAGACTGCATTTTTGAAGCCCACCCCCCTCAGTAAATATGTGCATCTGAGCAGTGAGTATGCAGCAGTTCCTCTTTCTTCATGTTTGTTGGACCAGCACCTCACTAATGCAGATGTGCTTTTTTTTTTCTTTTTTTTTTTTGAGTAAATTCCGGGGTTAACCAGTTGAGGTCAGTGTTGACCAAGTGCCATGCCAGGTCTGGACTGGAGTTTGGTTTAGTTTAAGCAGTTCACCTCTACCTCAGTTTTTAATATGGGGTTGCTTGTTATGGTGTTATATTTAGCTTCAGAAATGTATATCAGATGTACACACTAAGATATGCACACCTTGAAACTTCAAAGCAGCTTAACAGTCTTGAAAGTAGAAACATTAAATGCAAAATACAGAGTATTAAATATTTGCACTCCCTGAGATTTTAAACTTGTTGAAATATCAAACTGCTTATTTTGCTGAATCCTTTTAACGCCGCTGGCTTGAAGGCTGTCATCTTGAAGAGTTCACTTTCCTTTATTCTGCTTGTCATCAAAGAGGCCAACAGAAAGCCCTGCCTGACTCATACACCTCAGTGGTCGCTTTTCCTGTTATTAGCAGCTGAAAGATTTCCTTTGAGGATTTTTTAGCACCCGAGTAACCATGAAGTGGCAGCATGCTCAATGGTCTCTTATAATAGCCTTTGTGCGTATGCGAACCCTCCATGGCCTCCTACCCTGCATCCAAGCCTCAGTGCCCACAAATAAAGCTAATACAATCATCTGTTGCTTAGCAGACCTCCCCAACAGGGTTATATGAGGACACAAGCAGTTTGTAACCACATTACATCCAGTAACAAGGCCTTGGTAGTTACTCTGCCCTTAATAGTAATCAAAATCAAAACAGAAGGCCTATGTTGTAAGCTATAAATAAGACACATCAAACGCTAATAATCCACTTGTCCTCATTTTAAAAAAAAATAATTTTGCAATTACACAGTTTGCAGGACCATATGATGCTATGTGAAATACAGTATACCTCATTAGGTCACCATTGCTGCTACATTAACTTGAATGTGTGTGTTCTCCATCTGTTCAGGTAACCAGGTCCTGCAGTTCGGCAAGCTGGTGAGCACCTCCAACACCTATGAGCCTGTTGCCCCCGGAGAGCCCAGGAAGCCTGTGACCGTGACCACAGACCAGCCACTGCTGTGGAGCATGGGCATCTGCAAGGTCAAGAAATGACCCAGGAGAGATCTCTCCTCCCTGGTGACAGCAGACCAATCAGGGAAGAGATCTCACCATGCCTAAGTTGCGACTTTACCCACAGCACAACTACGACCAAATCAGTGTAGTTTTTACAGTAAGTGTGTAGTACTAGGACAGAAGCAAAAGCACATTTAGCATGTGTGACACATGGTTCACTGAAAGATGTTTTACTGAACATTAAGTGACAAATAATGATGAAGTCTTGGCCAGCTCTGCACTGAAAATCAGGCTGCTGGGAACAAAAGCTCACCATAGCGGTGACTGTGATTTATTTCAGGATTGATTGCTTCTTCTTTTTTAATGAAGGGAACTATGGCCACAAATGTGCATGTCTATTTTGATTATATTCTTGGATCACTTGCAAACCTCTGCTTGGTTTTACATAGAAGTAACATGTCCTGTATTAATTCATTGTTTCAAGTTAACTTGCTGTTAGTCTTTGCTGATGAAAATACAGCTGACGGCAAGAATCAGGCCTTACTCTAAACCAGTCAGGTTTCTACCAAAGTATTTTGTAGAGAAAGTCACTCCACTATACTTAACATGAGGTGTCATCATACATATCTTCCTTGTTGTGCCAATATCTGCTTTGCATCACAGACTTTGTGCCTTTTAGTGCGCCTATCCTCCTATTCACTTTCCTCCTGCAGGAAAGTGAATTAATACATCCATTAATACATTAATACATCCATATATTTCACTGTATTGTGCCTTTAATGAGCTGTAGCTTTGTTACTATGCCACTTCTAAAATTACAACCACTACCACCACAGTGAAAGCAAGGCCAGCTGCTGACAGGACAATGTAGTCTGTGGGTTTCCATGATTTATTAACACAGGCAAGTACAAATTTTGTGTACAGAATGTAAAAATGACATCCCCAATCCCACCACCCCAATAACACTTTACACCACTGTCTCCTGTCCGTCCATGCCGCAGTTCTGAAGTTGTGTTTGACCAGAATTTAGCCGCCCCTGGAGAGGGAAAAAAGACAGGATTAGCATAAGGATCGGAAACTGAAGTTACTTTCCTTTATTGCAGCAGCACAAGTGTTAACTGGAAAAATAAAGATGTCATATCAGAATATATTTTGCTCTATGGTAAACAGTTTTATCGACCATGTAAACTGATTAAAACAGTGCTTATTGAGGCCATTCCCCAAAAGACAGTGACAGAGGTTTTGTTAATCAATCTTTAATAGAGACTGTACATCATAATATGATTAAAAATATGGATCACTTATTTCTATCCAACTACAGACTGCACTTTGGGATGCTGAAACCTCACTATCATCACTTGGACAGCCTAAATAGCCTGTACTTGAGAAATGTTTTATACTTTTCTGAATAATAAAATCACAAATGCAACCAAACTGTTCTATTGCATGTTTGCTCATCTCCCTCTGTTTGCATTTAAACACACACTCCCACTTTTCCCAAGCCCTGCAACAGAACCATTTTTTCTTATTTGTATTTCAGTAACACATGACAGCATAATACTCATCCACAACTAATGTTAAAGGATAAATGGCCATTTCAGTCAGTACTGACCAGTTGTTAACTATAAAATTTGTTTTTTTTATGTTTTAAGTGATCAAAAACAGACATTCTGAGATGTGAAACAATAGTTTCATGTTAAAAGACAATAACACAAGTTATTATTGCCACATATAAGTGCATGTGTTTAGCCAGAGATGTTTTGGGTGCTAAATAAAAAAAAAAAAATAATCTGTTTCCAGGGATAAAAATCAATAACAGGTGATCATCCTTGTTTTTTTTTTGGACTGTATTTTAATTTGACTTGTAATCAGACTAAGTTAACAGCCGATCCTCCAGACGTGGCCTGCTCTCTGTCCAGTATACTGCAGCTCTCAACCAAGAGAGGAAAAACAGAACCTGAAACTGGGGGTACCACCACACTAAAGTTTACCAAGGGTTAATAAATCACGTCTGATCATCAATTTAAAATGCAAGAGACCGGTTTGTTGTTTATATCTTGGGTTATACTAGACGAGACAATAATGGCTCCCGATGTAAGTTATAAGTTGGACATAAGTTAACCATTCATCAATAGTGTGTTATTTATTATTATTGACCAAAACTTTATGTTGCAAATTACTGTTACCAAGTGGCCTGTGAAATATTTTGGCCCCCATGAAATGGCTGATCAGTGGTCTTATTATTTGGGTGCATGTACTGTGTCTAATTTTCCTACATAGATGGAGTACATTTATGCATGAGGCTCTAGTGCTGCACCAAGGAGATGAGAAAACTGGGTAACAAGTCTGTCATTCCAGATTAACTAAACTATTTGAACAGATTCAAAAGCCAATTATGATGAAGGGAGATGCTTCAATGACATCACTGGGACAGTGAGCAGTCTAATCAATAAATGTAGACAGGGGTGGAAAAAACACCCAATCAGGAAAGGGGGAGGGACTTCAATTATATCACCAACCAGCAGGAATCTTAGTATAATTAGTGCCCCCATGGTAAAAGTCCATTGAGTGAAATCATTAAGCAGTTACTAATTAAATCATTTTTTGTGTCTCATACTTAATACTATTTTAGGCAATTTCATCTGTTTCAATGTTTGTGATATTAAAACAAAGAACTGAGTTTGTCCTGTTGATTGTATAAAAATCTACATACTTTTTTTTGTATTACTAAATGCATAACCACCATGCACTATCTCCTCTGAAACTCTGTAACTGTGAAAGCAGCTTGTTGTATGGACTCGTCTCTAAGGAGAGGCACCACCATATCTGGAAGTGAGCTCAGGGATGTGTGAGCTGTCACGGTCATAATCAAGCTAACCCTAAGGTCATATATTTGGAGGTTAGAGTTTGAGGAGTCACTGCTGTGGTTAACACGTATCACTAATTGTAAAGCTTGGAAGAACAGTGATCCCGGCCTTGTGTCAAATAAACAAACTTCTCCAGCTAACTCAGTTATCCACACACAAGCAGTGGGGCCGTAGGCTGGTTTTCCAAATAATCATTATGTGGTTTCCTGTGCTGGATCTATCAAGTGTCCAGTACATGTGAAATGCACAATGTGGATCACTACACATAATGTCAGTTTGCACCATTGTCAGAAATTTGGGTCTTATTTCTGAACTTTTAACAAACCAGGGGTGGGACAGTGTAGACGGACAGAGGAGTCACTTTATTAAGCCTGTTTTATTCTACTAGTCATTTTGAAGGTCCACAGTAACTGTACCTTTGCCTATGTCTTCTGGATCTTTATTTGTTTTGAGATCAGATATTTTAAGCTATTGTTTTTTTTTTTTTGTTTGTTTGTTTGTTTGTTTTTTCCCATAGATCCGAAATTGCATTTGCAACACTTTTTATATACATTACAAAGTTTTGCTTTGATCACAGTGCAAATGCATACACTGGGCCTAACCTAACAACACATGATAGAATCTGAGGTAAGTGCCAGTCATGTTAAGCCACTCACGCCAGCTTCATGCTTAATCAGCTGACTCAATCAATGAGAAGTCCATTTTTAAACTGATGAAATATTAAGGTGAATTAACCCCAGTCTTTTTGGAGAACCTGTTTTTTCCTACTTACACGATGATGTTGTTGATGGGGATGTGGATAAGCTTAACGAAGAAACCAATGAAGCCCATGATGGCAAACCCAATCGCTGTGGCCATGGCGATCTTCTGAAACTCTGTGGGAACAGGGAGTGAACAACACAAATTATTATATTTATCTTACTCAAATCAAACCACCCCCTCGTGTTTTGATACACAGTGGCGGTGGGATCCCAAACGGAGCTGCAGGTCAGAGAGAGAGAGAGAGAAAGAGGCGGCGTGTCGTACCTTTCCTGTCGGGCTTGGTGCACCTCTTGACGAGCCTTATGGAGTCTTTGACGAACTGCCGGCTGGGCTCAACAAACTGCATGACCTGATCCATGGTGAGGAGGCTGCAAGCAGTCAGGATGAGACTCAGTGTTCGCTCCAAATCACAAATCACTGCCTCTAGTGCTGACGTCGACTTCAATCACCACAAACTATCTTCAAACATGCCTCGGAAACGACTAACACACCGCTAGACATATAAAGCTAAGAATATTTAAGATAAGTTAACCTTAATTCGCTATATAATGGGTAACGAATGGCTGCCGTAAAGTTATATTAGCGATAACTGACTCAACCGTTAGCTAGCTACCGTTAACGATAGCATGGTAACGTTAAGTTTGTCGAGGTAACGTTCAGCTCAGCAGGGATATCGAGTTATAACCGCTGACACTGAAAAGTCCGAGGTTTCCCGCTGCTGCCAATATAACACCTGAGGAATAATACAAATAAATTTTATGGAAGTGTACTTACTAACCTGTTTCGGTGGTCGTGGTACACGAGAAGCGGTCAGAGGTAGACAGAGCGACTAAAGCCACGTAGCCCTCGGTGATGCTTGTTGTTAGAGAAGAGCTGACGTAGACTTACAACGCGCATGCGCAGCAGTCTCCAACCCCTTTGCAGAAGTTGAAATTAGGTTCCACACTGCCGCCAGCAGGCTGGGAGGTGTATAACCACAGAGAGGCTACTCGTGTGAATGGAGGAAAAAAAAAAAAAAAAAAAAAAAAAAAATATATATATATATATATATATATATATATATATATATATGATTAAAAAATTATAGACTTGTGAAGGTGTCATAAGGTGTCATACTCACTATGATATACCTGCTGAATTTACCCAGTGAAGATTTATGACATCCTAAAATAAATCTGTGCTAAACCTATTTAAGGTGGGTTTATTCTCATCTCTGCAAACTCAGTATGTTATAAAAGCCATTCCATTCAAATCAGCAGGCCCAATTCAATGCATAACTTAAACTATGGTCTATACAAGTTATTACTAACAATTTAAAAAGGAAAAAAAAAACACAACTAATAGCTTTCAAATACATTAATAGACTTTCTTCTACTGCCAACATTCTGTCTTAATAACATAATAAATACCCCATTTAGGCCCAGTGAAGAAAAATGCTATCAGTTCGAGTCCCTGCATCCAAAATCACTGGCTGCCAACATTTCCAAACCTGAATCTAAAAATAAACATTTCCAAATTTCTGGTGAGTGTGATAAATCCCAGTGTCAGTGTTTAGATTTATCACCATGCATGCATGCTTAGATGGAACACTGGTGCCAGTCTTGTGAAGTGGCACATCTTGCCCTTGCTGTTTGACATTGGCTTTAAATGCCCTCAGTGTAATTTTTCATAATCATAATGCTACAAAGTACATGGTTAAATTGGTACCTGCCATACCTAAGGTGGCAAAGGTGAGGTCCCTGAATGTGCTGCACTTCACAGTAACTTACAAACTGTGTCCATTTCCAAAGACTGGACATAGAATTGGTGAGCATCTGTCATGCCTTGTTGTCACAGTATTTGCTTTAAGGATGGGACCACCCACTATAAATCAACCTAAAACCCCAATGTCTGTTTGGCTGGTACAAGCTGAGACTTGGTCCCTCAAGTCTCTCGTTAGTAAAATAAGCTAAGCTCAGCCACTGTAAGCTCCTTTACCTCAATGGTAAATTCCATCCCACAATCACATGTGATTCCACCTCAAAAATCCACATTAAAAGGGCAAGCCAGCAGCTCTGCAAATGTTTAAATTAGCTTACTCAAAGCTTACTCATTGGTCTTGAGGAAAAGCAAAACCCAGGATGATGCAGCATGTTGAACAGTCAGGCGGGTTTAATTTTTATATAAATGTATATGTACAAATTGAAGACACAGTAGATGTGGCACAATAACATATTCCCAGCATTACAGGCTTTCTACCAGCCTCTTTATATACATTCATCAATACGATTTAACAAGAATCACCTTAAAAAGTCCACACCACAGAGAGGCATTTCTTTCCTGGGAATACATCCACGGTGTCGGCCTCTGAGGCTGCATTCAGACCAAGTACTACAAAACAGAGTCAATGAGAGCAAATCTTAGCAACTCTATCCAACAGACACATGCAAATGAGTAAATATCAACATTAAAAGTAGTGAGAACTATAAAAATAAATATAGCTTGATCAGAGATTAAACGCATGAGGAACAATGATAGTTTGACAATGACATAAAAGATAACTTCATCAGATATATAGCACATAGAGTCAGTGTAAAGGCAACTTAGTGAACCAAGTTTTGTGTCAGTGGGTCAGGTTGTTACACAGGGTGTTACATGTAGTTATCATGCACGACAGTCATGTTGGTCAGCATGTGACATTCCTGTTATTTGGGAATTTTTCATCAACACTGAACAACCAGCTTATGACCATTCCACATTTCTAATAGTAGAAAAAAATATCAAGAGAGCTGACATAGTTTGTCTCAAAGGCACAGCTATCCATCTCAGTGTGGTGCACATCCTCTGAAAAGGCTGGGAATCAGCACATCGAAAGGTCTGAGAAACAGGTTTTCACATTTACATTCATGCGACCGTGTGGTTTGGAGTTACAGCCTCTCATTAACTGAGAACTGAGGAGCTCTTGAAAGGAAACTGTGTACAGAGTTTTGCTGAAATTTCGGCTCTCACAACAAACTTCTTAACAGTTAAACTGAAGCCATTCTCTGGTGTCACAGCCACCCCTGTTTGCTGCCAGTTTTTTTTTTTTTTTTGTTATGGACTCAGTGACACATGGCAAGCATGTGTGTGATAGAGAAGAATTTTGTCTGCTTTTTTTTCAAAATTTATGCAGGAAATTCTTCTAATGGCAGAAAACCAAGGTGGCTAACGTGGCAACGGCATTTAGAAAAGTTTTACAGTTTCTGCATCACATGACACCAATCCAGGTTTGCAGACCAAAAAAATAGATGTAGTTTGCATGTATTTCCTCTTTCTTCTTCCAGCCCCCAACAACAACAACAATAATAACGATAACAATAATAACAATAATGGTAATGGTGCTGCTGCTACCACTACTACTGCTAGTAATAATCATCAGAATAATTTAAGATTTAAAAACACTTTTTAGGACTTCTAGACGCTCTTTGCAAAAATAAGACAGCAAACAACCACGATCTTCTCCGGTCCTGCGCAGTCAGGGTTCACTCCCAGCTGATGCCCAGCATGCTGCAGCTGATCTCCCACAGCTTCTGGGCCAGCTCGTCGTCTGAGGCCGTCCTGGAGCACCTCGCTGGGGCACAGTCACTGCTCACACACGGGACACAAGCGAGGCCATTAAACACACACAATGGATCTCCTACAGTATTTACTGCTGGTTTGACTTGGTGAACCGCGCTACTGCACTTTGTTTAGCTTTGTTTGTATTCAGGTGGTGTTGTTTCCCAAAAGGGGTAATAAAAGTCTGTATATTTGCTGGTTCTAGTGCCCTCATGCATGTTTCTAAGAGATAGCTCTATCAGTCTCGCCCAATCTCCATCTCTCTCTCTTGTAACATCATGCATTTTGAAAAATGTGGAGGAATGTCTATGTTAGTAGAGTGTAAGCTGTACCTGAAGTATCCTCCACTCTGGCTCTCCAGGCCCGGCTCCACAGCACAGTAGATGGTGGTCTGAGCGCCCTCCACTGTCGTCTTGGTGAAAATCCTGAAGATCTTCACCGCCACCTGGATGCACTGGTGCTGGTGCCGCCACAGGTCCGACTGCACCACCCCAGGGTGCAGGGAGAACACACTCACCCCTGTGCCTGCAGCACAAACACAGGCAGGTATGTACACATGCATCAACACATGGTTATCTTTGGTTCATTGGTTAAACTACTTCTTCTTCCTATCATAAGTTTATCCATCACCTTGTAACCGCTGGGCCAGTGAGCGTGCAGTGAGGACGTTGGCCAGCTTGCTCTGCCCGTAGGCCTTCATCGTGTCGTAGCTCTTCTCGCTGTTGATGTCGTCCAGATGCAGACCGGTCCAGGTGTGGGCCACCGACGCCACGATGATGATGCGGGCCGGAGACGAACGCTTGATGAGGTCCAGCAGCAGGTAGATCAACAGGAAGTGACCTAGAGGAAATGGTGGAATAGCTGACTTTCTACACTGTAAGGTCTGATTCCTGTTAGGGCCACATATGTACAGGCACATGGGCCAAAAGTTTCCCCTAGATCATCTCTACATATAGAAGGATAAACTTCATCTCTCCTACAATTGTTCTTTGTTTCCTGTTCCACTACTGACCTGGCAGTGTTTATCATTATTTAAAGTACATGAAAAATACATGGAAAAGTGTGTGTGTGTACTCTTGGTGCCAGAAATACCTCCAGGAAGAAAGCCATTGTCCAATATAAAAAAACATTGACAGTTTGGGGAAGACACTAACACAAATAGGGATGTTCCAGACTGATATGCTGGTTAGCATGTTAGTATAGCTTGCTACTACCACTTGGATGCAAAAATTACATTGTGATACTAAAGAGACAAAGAGAGACTGAAATTACAGAATAGCAAATGGGATGAGGGTCAACCCGTGGATCTATGAGGCTGCGTGTGCGGGACGTGTCCTGACACTGAGACGGACATGTTCACACTGAATAGAGAGTGTCCACTGGAGACAGGCGCTGGTTCTTACCCAGATGGTTGACTCCTAACTGCATTTCAAACCCATCAACCGTCTTGGAGTAAGGACACATCATTATGCCAGCATTGTTTATCAGGATATTAACCTGTTTCTCCTCTGGGGGTCAAAAAAGAAAGAAAAACACACACAAAATACAAAAGAGTGAAGGAATTGTAAAGCCTCCAGCACAGTGGTAACCATAATCGATATCCTATGCAGCTGTGTCGTCATTTGTCTTTGATTTATTGGCTTTGTCAGCACATTTCCATAATTATTAATTTGAATCCTAATTTCCATATTTAATACATCTTATGAAATGTGTTTCCTTGTTCTTTATTCTGTCCATGAATTTATCCATTCAGACATTCATCTATCTGCATCAAATGCTGCCATGGTAATATAATACATGATGGCATGACGTAAGCGGCTTGAAAATACAGAAATGAAATGATAGCGGCTTGATTCAATGATTGAGTGAATGACAAATATTGATCCTGTGTATTTCTGTAGTGTTATTATGTATGATGTTTGATGTGATGATGTGATGTACCTCTGTTGATGAGCTCAGCGAAGGCCCTGATGGACCTCGTGTCAGACAGATCCAGTTTCCTGATGACCACATTCTCGTTTCCCGTGTCTTCCAAAATCTCGGCTCTGGCCTCCTCCGCCCTCTCCAGGTCCCTGCACGCCATGATGATGCGTGCACCTAACAAACAGGGGCCAGAGTTTGCAGGCTGGTGACGTAACGGCTGCAGTGACTCGCTCAAACACTTGGCATTTAGAGTTTCTCACTAATTCATTGCCACAGAGCAGTTTTTTGTGCCAGTTTTTCCAAAGGATTTTCTCCTTCAAAAGACTTCAAGCTTTGCTCATTTGCAGTCACACAGAGCAAAGTACGTCAATTAGACAGGAAGTGGTGGCCAGATCTCTCCGAGTGCGCTTCTGATCATCCGCTAACATTTTCTAAACCCAGTCAGCTGCTCATTTAGCCCACCGCTGCGCTCACATGAACACAAGGCGCTCTCAACTGTGTCATTCTCTGCGCCTGTGACGCAAATTACGATGCATTCTTTTTAATGAGCCCAGAAAGGGGGCTTTGAGATCCCCACCATCCAACCCCCCAACACACACACACACACACACACACACACACACACAAATATGCATGCATGTACACATTCCCACACACAAACTCACATACTCCCCCCTCACCAACTCCCCTCTCCCAGGCATACACACCCACCCACCCACCCACACACACCACACACACACACACACACACACACACACACACACAATAGCTGCTGTGCCTAGCAATTATGGGAGAGGAGCGCTATTAATCAGTTGGAGCGTAGCGTCTGTATCCCATCAAAGTGTCTTTGTTTCTCTCGCTGCTCCCATGTGGGAAAACCCAATTGTTCCCACATTTCCCTGGCGGTCAAGTCCACTTCAATTTAGAAAAAAAAAAAAAAAAAAAAAGTAAACAAACAGTAGGAACAGGAAGTTAGACTGAATCAAGCCAACAACTGTCCAACTGATGATTATACATGACTTCAGCACGGGGAAAGTGTTTTGGCTCTGTATATTAATGTCAGGATATGATTTTCCGCTTGTGTTTTGTACTTTTTTTTTGTAATACTCTGTGTATCGTTTACATAGAACATCAGAGATTTTCTAGTCGACAGAAACTTGGCACCTTTTACCTCTTTTTGGAATGCAGTGAAAAGGATTCCTTTCACTGCAAAGAATATTATGAATCCTTTCAAAGCTCATCATGTTGTCATCACATTATTACAGAATCCCATTTTGCTGAAATGTGATACGTTTATGATCAATGGGGCATTCACCAGGATTCGAGCACAATGTCAGCATTCTCCTCTGGTAGTCCACCATCACTCTCCTCCTGTCTTCTGTTTGTATGTTTTGCTCTGTTTTGTCATGTTGTATAATTTTGGTGTTATCCAATTAAATCCAAACGACCGGCTTTGTGACCCCACTCTGTCATCATCATAAAAATCAGTGACCTTAACTGGCCTTATCGTAACGGAGAAATTATTATTCTTGAATTAATGCAGATGGGGATGCCTTTCACACAAACAAGCCGTTGAAGGGAAAGTCACAACAGAGCCGTAATTGGACAGATGCCATAGCTGAGCTTTTCATATGCAGACGAATTAACAAACAACAAACAAATCATGTCTGCAGAGCCGGTTTTCATATTACTCTGTGTGTGTGTGTGTGTGTGTGTGTGTGTGTGTGTGTGTGTGTACACCGGAATGTGCACCCTCCGGTCGCTCTTTGTTGTCTTTGGGGAGCAGACCCTCACAATGCCCCCTCTGTCCCCTCTACTACCGATCTGTCTGGCATCACCCGGTACTTGGATTTGATAAATGCTTATCACGTTAAATCAAATGTTAAACAAGATGGCCAGCGCTAACGTTTAATGTCGTTTCAAATCTCTCGCCTCTGTCTGTCCCAGTGGTCGTGAAATGGATTCAGCGCATACTCTTGAACAGGACCAGGGAGGTAAATCAAATTTATAATGCATGAAATGACAGAGGGGATGAGGTTTGCTGGGGTGGAATAGGCCGTAAAAAATAACCACTTAAAACTGAGAATGAATAATTGAATCAAATCAAAATTAAATTTCATCAAAAACTGTCTCAAAATCTCACCAAAAATATGAATTATTATATACAAATCAGCAAACAGGTAAGTAGAGTTGCACTTTATGGTGGTGGCAAGAGGACAGAGAGCATATACTGTAGTTTGGGCTTTAAACCACCCAAGCATTAAAAGTGCTTAATTCCATGGAAAAGAGTGGAATGTGTAAGCCACACATTAACTGGGCATTGAGAGGAGAAAGGGGGGAAGTAGGAGGCAAATGTGAGAGAAAACAAACAACAGGATGAAACAATAGATAGACAGACAGACAGACAGACAGATAGAGTGAGACAGATGGACGGCAGACAGACAGACAAGGCTCTGCGCTACCTCTCCTAGCCAGGTCCCTTGCGGTCTCTTTGCCAATGCCGGTGTTGGCTCCTGTGATGATGACTGTTTTCCCCTCCAGCCTCTCCTCAGATGACCAGTGGTTACAGCACACACTCCTTAACAACACACACACACACACACACACACACACACACACACACACACACACAAACACAGCAGATTAAGGATCGGCCAACAAAAACCTGCTTGGCACACAGGAGCACACACATTTTTTTTTTTTTTTTGGCTATGATGACGGGAACGTCAGCCAAAAATCATGACCAACTGTGTTTTCATTTCATTTATTTATTTATTTATTTTTGGAGCCACTATTTTATGTATTTTATTTTAATGTTCACCCAGTTTTCAATAAGCCTGTTGCCGGCATTATTGTTGATCTAACTACTGATGATCTCCTTTGTCTCAAAAAGTTTCCCATGCATAATAAAATCAGAGAGCACAAAAAAGGAATACATGAATAAATTCATGCTCACAATCACACACACTCACACACACACACACACACACATGAAGACGTGGGCAGGAATTTCCATCAAAGTGGACAAATCTGGACCATGCAGAATAATCAAGTGCAGTGACTCATCAAATAGTGTTGATCCCTGAACTGAATACAGCTGCTCTTCAATTAAAACATTATAGCACAAAAACAAAAATAACTTTTGTGTTACATTAAAATATGTATATATTGTCATTACTACTGTGTAATTGTAATTTATGTTCCCTGATTATGAAGGGTAAAATATCATTTTTGGCAGAAAAAATGAGTCAAGCTCAACAGATTTATAAACAGTAATAATTATTGTAATTAAGTAAAGGTTCCCAAGGAAATAATAAAAGTAAAGTAAAAAAAAAAAAAAAAAAAAAAAAAAAAACACCTTTAGGTATGGTTAACTCAAAACTTTTTTTAGTTAGTCTGAATGATCGTATATATTAACAAAAACCAGAAGTCAGAGTCCACATAAATTCCAAAGTTTTCACACAGGTCTGGTCTGATCTAATGCCAGATCTAGTGGTCTAATCTCCTTAAAATCTCTGGCATTCCTCTGCCTGACTCAGCCTGCCACCATCTAACCTTTGCCTTGCTTTCTGAGAGGTTGTGTGTGTGTTTCCTACCTGCAGTACATTCTCCTGAAGAGAGCAACAAATTCCACCTGAGAGTGCAGACAGCCCACGAGCAAGTGGAGCAACAGTGGGAACCTCCTTCACTCTTTATCAATGGGCTCCTTGCTTGCCCTGTCTGCCCACCCACCTGCCTGTTGCTCAGCACGATATCACGGCCTGGACCAATCACGTTGCGCGGTGACGCATAATTGATATCAGGCTGAGAAATGTGCGGCTCTCAAGCTGCCTACAAGCGCGGTCGGAAATATTACAACTAATAGCCCACTCGCTGAAACGAGCTGCGACAGCCCATGCGCTGCTTTTAGGTAACAAACTCAGTACTGTAAGTTTGCGGTTAAAATCCTAGAAGTGTAGAATTCACCAAGAGTTAGTTTTAAATTTTTGCTGTTGTTTTAAAATTTTTTTATTGTTGTCACCTTGACTAATAAAACTCAGTAACCTAATAAAAAAATATCAATAAGAGAAATAAAATGTATCATAATGAAAGTAAGTTACTAACTAAGTAAATAAACAAAATACATTTTTTAAAAAAAAATACATAAATAAATTAGACAACATTTAATAAATTAATGGATTAATTAAATAATTTAAGTGAAAATCAAAAAGTCCACAGAATAAGGCCTATGTGTTTGGACAGATTGCTCTTTTTTATGTTATTAACAATTTTAAGAGGCATGAAGTGTGTACGTGTGAGGAACACCCCACCTGCTCTTGAGTAATATTTCATCTGGCACACAGAAATTCTGTAGAGGTGTGTTGTGATTACACTTCCTTGTTTCGCACAATGCTTAGTCATTGCATTGCATCCAAAGGGCATGACAAGGCCTGCTGAATGACAAGCTTAAATATTACATTGTACACTGGCATGTTGGTGGGAGTAGTAGGAGGAGTATGATTATTGCTCACTAAAACTATTTTCATTACCATCCCCTGTGTCATAATGATGTTGCTGTAGCATTGCCCCCTGGCCACTTGAGGTCCTCCCAAGTCAAGTTAGACCAACTCCACTCCCTCATGCTTCTCATGTGTATTTCCAAAATAAACTGTGCATTGAAAACAGAATCTTGCCATTACACTGCATCAATAATATGATATTTCTGATGTAGTTTATGCACAACTATTAGCATGATTAATGTAAGAGAAATATGCTTATATACACAATACTATTATTATTTGTCCATTCATTCAGCCACATAATCACAAACAAAATAATGTTGTGAAATGAGTAGACAATGAGCATAAGTTTTGTAATATCAATGACATTTTTTTATTATTTAGCAGCAACTACATTCTCTGTTTCCTCCAGCAAATATATGCTTTCATGACCATGACCATTGACCCTTCACATTCAAATTCCACAATACCATGAGTAAATTTGGTATATGGTGCCCTGTTTACATCACTTTTGTCCAACAATAACACCTTCAGCAACTCAGCAAAACTAGGAAGCATCATCAAACTCCACTTTATATTTCTTTGTAACATTCAGGAACAATTATTGGAGTAGTGTATATCAGTGTGTGTTTGTGTGTGTGTGTGTGTGTGTGTGTGTGTGTGTGTGTGTGTGTGCGAGTTCATCTCCAGCGAATAGTGAGCATGTGGCAGCTCACAGCCCACAGCTTGAGGGCAGTGCCATCGTCCTTACCTGCCCTGGAACTCTCTGTGTATGCACAGTCCCTATGGAGAGGAGAGGACAGGAGAGGAAAGGAAATGAAAAAGCAGAGGGAAGGAAAGGCACAATTACTTTTTGAGCATCTTTTCATGTAAGTAACAGCCATGAGGGCATCCTTTTCAGGGTTGGGTGATTGAAACCTATCTCATCATAGGCCTTGTCCCCACCTGGCATTAACATCCGTCCTGAGAAATCCGAACACAAGCTGACACCTGATCAAGTACAGATGTAAACAGCAGCAATGTGTCCCGAGTAACCGGATCTCAGGACGCATTCAGAGGTGGCCTGGGATGCTTGTGTCCGCAGCGCATTAAAGGTGTAAAAAGACATGTGTCCCAGGACACACTGAAGGACCACCTACTAACCTGACGTCATCTGTTTTGCCCAGCCCAACACCTCGACATCGGCCAGACCATCACTTTTCCAGTAGAAAAATATCTTACCTGACTGCTTAGCACAGCTGCACTGTCAGCTGATGGATCAAATGCAAACTGAGGTTCAGGTTGGCTATAAGACAGCTGGTTAATGAATAAAAACTCCCCTTAATAAGACATGAGCTCTACTAAAAACTTTGGGGGGGTTTCTAAAATATGTATTGACAATATGCGGGGTTTTTACTTCCATATAAAATTTGGAGGCAGCAGCCTTTCTTAAATTTGGTGCCCTGGTGCAATTTAATCGATTCTTCCTAACCCTAGACGTGACAGAGTTACTATAGGAATACTATAGAAATGTTACAGGCAACCGTGCATTATGTGTTACAGTTACTACAAAAATACCACAGAAACATTAAGCTACAGGTTGATGTATCCACCTAAGCAGAGAACCCGACCTTCTCAGATCCGCTGGAATAATTAAATAATCTGAGCCTGAGCGTGATGTGAAATGTGTCTTGAGTGATTGACAGCTGCATTAATTACATTTGTTAAATACCTGTTTCCTGTTAAATGCCGTTTTCTTTTTAATTTTTGCATGGAAGAAGGACAAGCAAGTCTCTCTCTCTCTCTCTCTCTCTCTCTCTCTCAATGCCAGGTATGTACGAATGGACTGACGGCTGTCCACTTGACACCAAAGACAAACCAGGGAGACACAATGGACAGGCCTCCAGTCCAACATGGACAGTCCATGTTGCTATAGATTTAACATGGGAAGTCAATAAAGAAAAAAATATTTTTACCTGGATTGACCTCATTAGAGTACTTCATGAAAGACTAGGTGTTATATTTTGTACATTTTCTCTTTTTTGTTGTTTTTTCTGATACTTGTCTATACATTCCCTTATCATAAATCCACATCCATTTAAATAAGCCATGTTTATAAAGCAGCATATCTCTTCCTGTGATAATGCAAGAGACTAACTTGTAGTATCCTCCAGTGATCAGTTTGGTTTCAGGAGAGACAACGCAGTAGACGATGGTGTAGGCTCCCTCTGCTGGGGACTTGACGAAGAAACTGAACCTCTTGATCATTTCCTGCAGGGGGCGCTTCGCATGTCTTATCAGCTCAGTGTCCACCATGCCAGGGTCCACTGTATATGCACTCACACCTAGAGCTGGAGGCACAGGGCTGGATTAGACCCAGTGGTTGTTTACAGATGACAGACAACTGCAAAAATCTGCTTGTGGGATGAGATAATCCCACTTGATTCCAGCCCAATTTCATAAGATTAAATATGCTGAAACAAGGTAGAACAGGGCAGATCAGCCCATTAGGATGAGGAAAAACAACACTTAATTTAAGAAAATGAAGGAGAGTTTTACAGTGTGATGCAACTACATGTACATGCTTGCACACAGATGTACACATCCTCAAATACAAATCAAATAAGAGAATATTTGCTTTAACCCAACAACGCATATCAGCTCTTGCGTGACAATCCCTAAAGAAACCTTCTAGAGAGATCACAGCGAGAGCTAAAGACACAGTTTTGACAGGAGCAGCAATGATGATTTCTTCAAGATATTTTTCCAACAACATGTTGCTCCTTGTTCTGTTTCTTGCCCAGAGCGGTTGTGGTTGAGGCATGAGACACTCACACTGGCATTTGATGGAGATCGATTTTTTATGCACAAGGAGAGAGAGAGAGAGAGAGTGAGAGTGTGAGAGAGAGATACAGAGACAGACATACACACTCACACACCCTACCCTCAGTCCTTTTGGCCAGCTCTCTGGTGAACAGGACGTTAGCGAGCTTGCTCTGTGCGTAGGCCTTAATAGGGTGGTAGTTCTTCTCATTGCACAGGTCCTCAAACTGGATCTTGCCCATGGCGTGGGCTCCCGATGCGACGTTGATAACTCGAGACGGGGCCGAGTGCTTCAGCAGGTCCAGTAACAGGAAGGTCAAGAAGAAATGACCTGGAGCACAGGAGGATGGGGACAGAGAGAAAAAGTTGAAGCAAGAGAATGGAGACCTGCTCGTGGGATGGGATAATTCCAGTTTCCCATCCTAATCAACTTGATTCCAGAATTTTCTTGAGTGAAGTGTCATTTTCTTGATCCTACTTGGCTAGTCTGCCTTATTCTGCCTCGTTTCAACATATTTATATTCCTTCAACAAGTGAAACTGAATTGGACAGCTGGGAAACAGCTGGGACTATCTTATCCCCACTGGCAGATTGTTCTATTTATTTATTTATTTATTTATTTTTCACTTTGTTTTAAGAAAAACAAGATTTTAATACTGAATATGAGACTAACTGACATGCTAAAAAGGAGATTGCAACCATGTGTTGCCTGATCGTTCACTTATCATTCACTGCAGTGCTGCATGCTAACACTTAAGCATACACTAAACACAAGGCCAATCTTAAAAAATATATATATGTAGTGTATTTCTTTAACATATTTGCCTCTTACCCAAATGATTGACACCAAACTGCATCTCATATCCATCTGCTGTGGTGGAATAAGGGCACATGGCCACACCCGCGTTGTTGATCAGATAATGAAGAGCCTTCTCAGCTATGAAACAGAATGAGTGTTACTTGTATTACAGTCTGAAGTATAAACTCCTGTACTTCGGTGTGTGTACTGCGTGTGCCACCCACTGTTGTAGATATTCTCTGCAAACTGGCAGATGGATTTGGTGTCGGCCAAATCCAGTTGCCTGGCGACGACCTTGGCTCCCTTCACCTCCCTCATGATGTCACGGGCAGCTTGCTCTCCCTTCACTGTATCTCTGCATGCCATAATCACCCGTGCACCTAGGGCAGATGAATACAACTTTATGGTATGTGTGTGTCCGCACTGTATGTGCTTGTCACAATTTGATCAAGGTAAAGTTATGTTCAAAATGTTTCAGTTGATTTCAGCAGGATATCATCATCAGGAATATCAGATGTGCAGCTGTTTGGAGTTTAGGTGTGTCAGACACTCACACATGCATTGCGGCTCTGTGTTGGTGGATAGAGCAATTTGTTACTGACACCACCGGGCTCATAAAATATTTACTGTCTATTGATAGAGATATTATGTCAGAAAGTCTGCACTTCATTGTTACAGACATTTTTTTTGATAGAGAATCCCTCATTGTTCAGTTATCTTGACATTTTTAAAATAATTTGGTAAGGCTAAAAAAAAAAAAAGGTGGATTGTTACCCTATTACTACTACTACTACTACTATTACTACTGCTACTAGTGCTACTGCCTTTGCCGTGCAGATACACTGAATTGCATTAAATGAAGTGATCTGGCAGTAACAAAAAGCCTGTACTCTATTATGGCAATCTGTAACTTTGCAGATTAGAATGCTTGCCTCTCCCTGCCAGGTCTTTAGCCGTCTCTTTGCCGATGCCAGTGTTGGCACCCGTCACTATAGCAGTCCTCCCATCCAGACGCACATCTGAGGACCACTTGGAGTAAAACAGAGACCTGTGGGAGTTGGGAATCAAGATACAGACAGTGAGGGCAAGAGGGATGTGTACACACAGGCGCCCTCCACAAAATAGGTTCTGTATTATCATCCAGGTGAGGTTTGACACTAAAGATGAATCAAGCCAGGAGCTACAGTCATGAAAATCTTTCCTTTGACTGACAACGCAAGTGATGCTTCAGTATCTTCTGCTCCGGGGCGGTAAATCCCACCCATCTGGTGCTCAAAGCAGCGTAAATCGAATGCTAATATTTGTTTGCAAATACTGTCTGGCCTAGGTCTGGTGTTGAGTTTTGACAAAAATCTCATTAGCAAATTCAAAAGTTCTCTTAATTAGCAGGCTGTGCTCATATGTTAAGGGACAGCTCTGAAAATGATTGTTTTTTGTGGATGTAAATTGCCTTGGTGTGCATTATATGGGAAATTTCTTACCTGATTGTCTGCATTGCTGTAGCGGGTGAAGTGAAACAGGCAATATTCCCCCTGAGGTTTGATTTGGAGAGTGTTGTTTCGAAATTCACTTCCAGAGATTTGATGCAGAAGGGGAGAGAGAAAGAGAATGAAAGAGCTATTTGCCTCACAAACAGTTTAATATATTGGGAAGATACAAATAGCCTTTTGTTGGAGGTCACTGATTGAAACTAATCAGTTAAGGCAGCATTTCTTAAACCTACAGTCTGCTGGGCATCCACATGACACAAGTGTCGATATATTTAGTCCACTTCAGTAATATGGGACCAACCATTTTTTTTTTATCCCACACTGAGAATGTTTAAGAAAGAAAAAATGGATCATACCGATGACTCAGCACACTACGTTACACACTAGTTACTTGAACATCACATGCCTGAGTGCACTTTACAGCACCGAGGCAAGTCAAGCTCATCAAATTATTTTATTTTGAAAAGTGCAAGACATTTCCGTTCAGTTCATTGGATTAGTAATCCGCAAGAGTCATCAACCATGAAAATTAACTTAGCTTTACAGCGCTCCTGCCAGTAACTCAAGTATGCAGGAAAATCATTGCAGGTGAAATTCAAAACCTGGATCGACAGGTGAGGCGACTTGAGTTTCAGCATTTCACCGCTGAGGATTTTCTGGTGGTTTCCACAGGAAGGTCTTGGTTATCGCCTGGCTGTAGCAGGGGGTGTTGGAGAGAGTGGTCTTAGATACTGAGCCGAGGTGGGTTTTAGTTTATCCAATCACAGATAAAACTAGAGTGACACTGCTGGTCTCAGCTCATTTCCCCTGCAAACCATGTGACCCAGAATCAGTTGAGCCAGTTTATTCTAATGAGAAAATCACCAGATCCACTCTCCCACTTTCACTGTGAAACAAGCTCTTTCTGACATGCAGCCTCCACTAGGGGGAACACCGTCGCATCATTCAGTAGCTTTGAAGTTTTTACATATTTTCAGCCAAATATGTGTGTATTTTCTCGCACCTGGAAGGCTGACATCGTTTGAAAACCCGACAGTCAGTTTCTGTGTGTTTGCGGGGCAGGTCTCATGTAAACCATGTGAAAGCTAGTCATAACTTCCTGTTTTCATAAACAACTAGAAAATAAGCCGACACAAGGATGCAAGCTTACACATTATGTATACACACACACACACATACACACACACACACACACACACACACACCACTGACCTAAACCAGACGTAAATGAGCACCTCTCTAATGTGGTCTCTGTGTGACGTAAGCTGGAGCGGCTGACTCTGCTAGGTTAGTTTCTCCTCACAGCTGTTCACCATCCACAAGCCTGATGAAAGGCTGCCTGTCTTTCTGTCAACACTGGAAGTGGGGACACAGAGAGAGGCCTCGCAGCATTTGTAATTAGCACTGCTTCCCAGTGATTACAGCTCAGGGAGAAGAGATAAATTACTCCATCATTGTAATTTGCAGATCCCAGAATAGGAAAGTTGACAAGGAGGAACCACAGAATGCAGAAAGAAAGCCATCCCAAAAGGATTCAATGCAAAACATATTTAATTACAATCAAAATAGTCTTTCAGTCATTCATTGTAATGATTTAGATTGATATGTACATAATTAATGCAAGTCTGCATACATATGGTGAGGTTGTATCCGTAGAACAGTCCCTTTTAAGTCCTTTAATGTGTGCACTTTTCCTGCCAATAATGGCGCCACTTAACAAAACCACATCACAAATCAAACAAGGGACAAATAAATCATGTTTTTTTTTCTTTTGAAATATATACAAACATTGATCTCATATGCATCCTCTGAAATAAAACAATTTACTTTGTAAAATTATTTAAAACAAAATATAATAAACAAGCTGACATTTAACTTTCTTCATTGAGGCTTGTACATCAAAAACATCTTCAGAGAAAACAAACCAGTAACAATATAGCTTATCAAATGCATAGCATTTTTTTTTTTACTTAGACACAAACTGCACTTGTGGTGCAATAAACAGAGAATTAAAAAAAATCTAGATAAAAGTTAAACAAGCATCGTACCAAAATTGGATGTGTCTCATTAATGTAAAAGAACTTTTCCAAATCCCCACAAACCGAAAGAAAATAACGAGAAAAGAAATGGAACAAGAAGATAAAAACGGCTGCCTCCTAATTTAAAGGCAGTGTATGTTCATTTTGAAGAAAACCTGAAATTCAATACTACTATCTGAACAAATCTGAATGATTCCACCCCTAAAATTATTAAAAATTTTGCTGGTGTAAGTCTTAAAATATAAGTTTTAGGTTGAAGGTTTTTCTATAATAACTTTACTTTCATGGCCACAATCGTTTTGTGTGCGTAAACATCACTTTTCCACATGGTGGACATTTTGCTTTATAAAGAAACTCCTCAAGTCATCCAAACATCAACCTGATTTTTCTGAAGGAAGGCGTCCCTCATACAGCTTTAGACTCTCCAGTTTAGATCACTTGTGCGACTGATGGGAATGAGCCAAAGAAATGTAGTTTTCTGGTATTAGCACTGGGACCCAGACACATTTTCCACACAATGATAAAAACATCCCCCTTTTCCAGCCTAAACTGTAGTTCCACATCCATTCTCCAACAAAATTCCCCATCAGTGTCTGGAATCAAGGGAGTTTCCACAGAAAAGCCTTCAACTTTCTGCTGGGAAGTGAAAAAAGGCAGTTAGAGATGGGTGAGGCACTGTTCAGCTCTTTTTTTTTTTTTTTCTTTTTTTTTTTTGTTTAAGGGGATGGGCATATGCTGTACTTGGTTAAGTGTCCAGGGGCTTAATATCGGTTTGGGTCCATACATTCACATCTCAAAAAGTTCTGCTCTCAGTCTCTTAACTGCTCAAACTCATATTATCTACAAGCCCTCCTTTCCATACCTTTCCATATTACCTTTCCCTGGTATCTCAGACCTGTGAGATACACTAAAGGAAAGCTGGTATGGCTGGACAAATACATTTTTTTTTACACAGAACCAAACAGTTGTAGGATGAAATAGCCTACCCTCACTGATCAAAAGTCAGCTTTCTAGTGCTTGGGGATAGGAACAGAGAGCTGATCACTGTGCTGGAAGACACTCAGCTGTTAATCCATCACCTTCCGGAGGATAAAGCTGTTATCGCAGGAAACATGTCCCTGTTGGTGCCTTTTACTTCCCCCTTTGCCACTCATCCATCATTTCCTGAACTGGTAGGGTCCCGTCTTGTGAGGGACTGTGGGTAATGGAGTCCCCTGGTATCCCAAAGCTACTCTCGAACAGTGGAATGGTCTCATTGGCCTGCTCCTGGACGGGGCTTCCGAAGGCGTCGTCCAGCCCCGCCCCCTCGTTGCCTAGCGACGTCTGGCTGACGTACACGACGATGACATCACCGCTGAAGTTCATGACCTGACCGCTGGAGATGAAGGTGGTGTTGTGGTTCCCTGTCACCTGACCTGGATGGAGAGACACGGGAAGGAAGGAGGGAGAAGAAAAAGGGTGAGGGAATGTGAGAGAGGCAGGTGCAGGAGATGTGGTGAGGGGGCAGAAAAGGAGAAAGAGAGACAGTTTAGAGAACATGCTTGAGCATACACTTAGAGCTAATTGATGCTTACTGCTTTTTGTACAAAAAGCGTCACCTCAATGTGAAATAAAAAGTCCTCCAGCTAGAAGTGGGCTGGTATAACTAAAACAGTGCACCACTTTTTGATTGGAGCGAGTCATGACGCACTGTGAAATGGATTTCATGGCCTCCAGAACTGTTTACGACGCAGTTCCAGGGAGTACCATGAAGTTTCTGGAAGAGCTAACAATGTCGTGGGTCTTGAATGGTCAAGCACTAAACATCTGCTACCGCTACAATAAAAAGCAGCCATTAAACGCAGCCAGCGCCAAACATCAAACGGCAAACCCTACCGGCAACACAATGGAAAATACAATATGGACAAAGCATCAACATCTGGGGAGAAGAAAGCAAGAACTTGACCTGGCTATTAGAAATGAAAAAAGATAAAGGGTATCGATGACGTGGTCTACATGTCACAGCTTTGTGTGTCATGGACATACTGACAAATACATCAACATCTGTTGTTACTGCTATAGAAACTGGAGGGTCAAACGCGTAGAACACCCGCACAATATTGTTGTGCAAAGGGACTGCCCTCGCACCACTACCACCACCTTACCACTCACACACACACGCACATGCACAGAGCTTCCCCTTTTCATGACGTAAGTGAAGACGGGAGTAAATCTTGGCTAACCTCGTATGACAAATGGACAGTGGGTGTAATGACCGTGCAGAATGACCACGGAGAGGCCACAGTGGTAGTTTCTCTGGTCAGTGCAGACCGCCATATCCTTCTGACTTATTTGTTTCAGAGTGCCCAGCACTTTTTAGCGTGAGAATGCTACGACCTCTGCGAGGTTACCGTATGGACGTGCTGTAACAAATAACATTCAACCTACACACTCACAAAAAAGTCTCTGTTCTACTTCCTCAAGTCTGCTCCCTGATTGCTCATCCGCCCTTCTACAGCTTATTTAAACTGTATCAATATAAGATGATGAAATGACAGAGCAAAACAAGTGCCATGTTTTTTATTTGCAAAAGATGTAGAAATAATAACAGTGTATTGACCTGCAGAGTTTGGCTGTGCATGAGAGACATCCTCTTTTGTAGTTGTATTATTCAAGGACGTCAGCATTCAGATTAACTGGACAAACTGCTGCTGGGCTAATGATTTCCATCACTGCTGTCCTTCACTGTAGGATATTTTGGACTGGAGTTGAACCAGATGAGTTAGGACATCTACAACGTGTTTCCGTCTGCAAGCTGTCTTTCGGCACATTAAGCCTCTGGTTCCTATTTTATCCAGCCTCCTGTCTGACTTTCCAGCCTACAGAACAGGCAGACCCTTCGTGACTCACAGCTCATGCCCCATTTATTCACACAAACACACACACAAATACACACAAACCCCAAGTAATTATGGTAAATGTATGCAAACAGGCCCTTGAAGACACTGTAACACCTTCTCACTCCAATGCATACGGCGGCACACGCATACACACACACACACGCACGCACACTGACATGTACACACAGAGTTGCAAACACACATCCACACACACACACACACACACACACACACACCCCACACACACAGATCTGTCTGTGTTCTCCGTCTGAGAGCCTTTCCCAGAATACCAGTCTGAGGAGTCGAACTTGAAAATATGTCATTTCACCACAGCTTTGAAAACAAAGTGCTGTGGAATCTGTTTTGATTCCTCTGTTTATCCCTCTCTTAATACCAAGCTGATTTTTTCTGGATGCCCAACAATAGACTAGCCACCCACAGGCTTTTTAAACAAAAAGTAGAATTTATCTCAAAAGTTTCCTCAGCTAGGTGGTATGTACGGTAGGGGATAGGGAAGCGCCACTCTGTATTTTAGTTACAAATCGTGCCTTGGCTGTCCATCTCTGTTGCCTTTCCAAACACCCTGCCAGGGCGGCTAAGGCTAGCAAAATGATTAACATCATTAAAAATGTCTCGCATCACATATTTTAACTGATTTCTAGCCATTTTATCCATGTTGCTTCTATCTGCATTATTTTATCTATGAATGTATGTATTGTTAGTAGAGCATTTCCTCATTATCTCCAGATTGAATGTAAAAAAATAAATGAAAAACATCATATTTGGTGTATTTGTGGTTTATCGTATTACGTTTTATTAAACATTCATTTATCTATTATAGTCACTGGTGGTTCATGTGATAGGTGAAGTCTGGTAATGACCGAGAATGCATCCCAAATTTGAGAGCTGTGGTCACATCAGGGTGTGGAGCTCATTAATGTATTTTCGTATTATTAAGACCATGAACCACTTTAGCTCCAACGCAGCAGTCTGAGACAGTGACTGATAGAAGTGATAAAATCTGTCTGACTATAGGGGAAGGAGCCCAGATTTTCTCAAAGGTGCTAAAAAAAAACTTGGAGCACCCTTCTCTGAATTTAATTAATCCTACAGTGGCCCTTTTTATTGGCATCTTCAATCTCATTACAATAATGTTATGACAAGCAACACACATTTATTCCCACCCCAGTACCAGGGGATATTTTTATTTCAGTGGACAGGTGAAACCTCTCACCCAGGCCTGACCCTTGCGCAGCATGAGCGGGAAGTCCGTTTAATGACCTGTCATTACTGCATGATGGGAAATGCTGTTTACATCAGAGCAGCGAGGGCGTAATTAAGGCACCCAGTCACTGGCGAGAGACTAAAAAACTTTTCACAAGTTTGTGTGTGTATGCATGCAATGGTATGTGTGTGTGTTTGCTAGAGCGGTATAATAAAAGTATTACTCAAGCTGCACACATCTTGCTTCAATAAGAGCTGTGGTCACTTTGCGCAACCCTATGGAACTCTGGGTAGACAGGAGCACTGTGGATGGCACAGCTTACACACACACACATACACACACACACATACTGTACGTTGGAGTGTGGTTCTGGTGGTTGCAATCACGAGCTCATCAAACGGTGTACATACACATATCTTATTCCTGCTCTGTGTGTGGTCCTCCAAAAAAATCAAGGTCAAACTGACCAAAATGGCTTTAATAAAAACATATTTCTCGGAAACAATCACACAAGCTATTCTTGTGCTGAAACCAAACCTCTGTTAGATTTGTTCTGAATGTTCACCTAATAAATACCCCGGTCTGAGCTAAGCAGTGTTCCCGATCAAACTGTGGAAATAAGGCTGCTTTGACAACTAACCATGACCGCTCAGTGTGAGGCAGAATATGCACAATATGTAAAAATGTTTCCCGCAGATTGTTCTCTTGGCAGGGGTCTAAACGCCTCTGAGAGAACAATCCATCCATGACACAGTGAAACTTTCCATTGAAACCAATCTAAGTTTTATTTTGTTATGCTTGGTGGCTGCTCCTCTTGGAAAAGTGGCTGGCCCCACCTACTCTGTGGAAAGGGAACGCTGCTCTGCAAGGCATCAAATCATGCATGGGTATGACACCGTGGCAATATGGTGATAGCGGTGACTGCCTACACAAACTTGTAACGGAGAAACCCCTTGAAAAAACATCACTGTGGGCCAACAGGCTTTGTATCCCAAAAGCAAACAATCTGTGCTTTAGAAACACACCGTCTTTAGTGAGCAAACGGAGCAAAAGCTTGAGGAAATATCCCAAAATCCCTTCGGAGTGCATTTGACAGTAGAGGTGTTACACGAGTAGCTTGACAAAACACACAGCGTGCTTTCCACATTACAGCATTGACGGAGACTCTCGCATAGGCGTTCCACAGATGACTTGAACTACTTGAAGTCGTCGAGTTCTCACCTACCTGAGGTAAGTGCTGGTTCAGCCAGCTGGCTCTGGAGGCTCTCGGGGGGACACTCCAGCTCTGAGTCCCCAGATGATAGCTTGTTTCCCCCACTGTCCCTCCAGGAAAGTCCCTGGCCATGGTCGTCCCCGGAGGTCTCGGGAAGCTTGTCCAGGTAGAGGTCTCCTACCGATGAGGAGCTCATGGAGGGGTTGAAGGAGGTCACCGTGGAGGTCATAGTAGGCGCGGTCTCTTCTGTTGAGGCGGAGTCTACGCTTGTCAGTCTGTATAGCTCCTCGTCCTTTACTGTGGACCTACTGGTCAGGTGGAGTTTGGACTCGGGCCTCGCCTGTGCCTGGGACAAGGGTACGCAGAGTTCGCGAAGCGGGCTGGATGGGGGGAGGAGAGGAGGGGAGACAGAGACGAGAGATGCAACACCTGTCTCACTTTTGGATGAACTCCTCTTTTCTCGGTCTGTTTCCCCCTTTTCTCCGCTGCTGTCCCTCCTCTCGCTCTCGCCCTTCTCCTCTTTCTCCCTCTCGTCTCCTCCGCAGAGGCAGGCTCCCAGCGTCCCGGGGCTGACAGCCTGGCTGCAGTCCTCGTTCTCCCCTACTTCCAGAGGCTCGCGCACAGGCACCACGCACACACACGAGCCCGCCCAGAGAGGAGACACGCTCACAATCTCCTCCTCCTCGGACACCTCCTCTGGCTCTCCGGACCCTTCGCTCCCCTCCTCTGTCCCAGTCTTCCCCTTCCTCCCTTCTTCATCTCTGGCTCCACCTGTGAGGGGTGTGTTTGGCAGGGAGACCTTGATGTCAGGAACGGAGGTGGGGTAGGTGCACAGGGGCTCGCTCGCGGGTGCTTGGCAGATGAGTTTGGTGGTCTCACATATTGTACAGTTGGGACCCCCAGGGCCTCCTGCTAATCCCCCTATTCCTCCTCCCCCTCCACTGTGGTAGAGAGGGGCCAGGGTCTCCTAGAATGACAGAACATGAAGAGACCAGGGTTGTAAAAAACAGTTATCAAGAGTATGAATAGTCAACTATGGCCTAAATCCTATATTTGTCTATATCTAATCCGATTCATCCTTGTATTTATTCAGATATATATTTAATGCAATTTAATAATTAGATGAATCTACTTTTGGTATGTTTTCTGTGTATTGTTGTTGCTTTGTAACTTAAATTCCACCTTACCTGCTGTATCCTGGTCCTCTTCAGATTCTGCACACAGGATCGCAAATTCACTGCACACAGAAATAATAATATTGCACTTTAACATAATGAAATGCAGGTGCAGAAATCTGAGCTATTCTCGAAAGAGACTGGTGAACATCTTGAATGATTAGGTTTGACCTGAATTGGCAAGTTATTCAGAAAAGAAAAATATTGATATTTTATGGTGTTTAACAGTGCATTTTATGCTGAATCGCATAAAAATACTCAAGTAGTACACAAAGTTATTATTCTTTTCAGCTGTTCAATTTGTGATTGCAAAGCGCTTTTATAATATTGCTGTGTCTTCTAAATGCTTGCGGCCTTGCATCTATGATGTACATAGAATAAACAGTCACTCAAACTCATATAAGCTCATGTAATTAACAATAAGAAAACATAAGTGTATTTTGGAAGAGAATCAGTATTAGTGAGTTGGCGCTACGATGGGAAATGATATGCATACTTCATGGTAAAACCACAGGTGGACTGAAGGATTAATACAAGTCAGTGACCTACCAGAGAGTAATTTAAGTTTGTCCTTGTAGCAGAAGAGCAGCAGGATGAGCAGAGAGAGAATGGTGATCACTGACAGCACCGACACGATTACCCAAGAGGACGGTGCACCTGCCAGAAACACAGAGCTTAGCACACGCTGTCCTACTCACTTTACATCCGCCGTCAATACGAAATGTCTGCCAAAGACATGTCTGCTTTCATTATCCATAAAGCAAATCTTTAGTACAGATTTTTCTCATTTTCTTCCCCCATTTACTACGGCATTTACACTGTAAGTAGCACAAATACACGACCATATTTACTCCTGCACAGACATATGGGGAAAGAGGAATTTATTTATTCATTTATTAGTATATATCAAGGGTGAAGGGTGATTCCAACATAACACTGAGTAACAGTGAGTTTGCCTCTGTGATGCAGCTAATCAGTGAAAGAGGTGACATGTGGCTCTGGGAAATTTCTTTTGACATGCAGTTATTATTTACAGTAATGGTGTGACACGGCTGGGTTTCATAATTGTTGATTTGAGGTAAATATGCTCTGGTCTTACCGGAGACGGGTGGTCCACATGCAGCATCAGCCTGCGTGCTGCCTGGCTGTCTCTCACTCCTGCCCAGTGCCTTGCAGCTGGTAGAGAGGAGGAAATTTCATCAACACAGGGTCAAGTTCAAGATTTTTATTCGTCACATGCATGAATGTACGGGTACAGCAGCAGTGAAATGTGATTGCAACAACTCCAGCACTGTGCAAGTAAAAAACAGATAGAATAAAATAGTTAAAAAAATAAAACAAAAAAT
Source organism: Myripristis murdjan (assembly GCF_902150065.1). Classification (NCBI taxonomy): domain Eukaryota; kingdom Metazoa; phylum Chordata; class Actinopteri; order Holocentriformes; family Holocentridae; genus Myripristis; species Myripristis murdjan. The sequence continues at coordinate 17,404,524 of NC_043999.1, forward strand.
AAAATAGAAAGTATATATAACATTCCTATGTACAATATACAACCTATGTACAATATACAACAATAAACAGTAAGTACAAATAAGTAGAAGAAAGGGGCTGTGAGCAGGGATAGTAAGGTGCTGGAGGTCAGGAGGAAGAGCCGACTTTTACAGGTAGACGTGACAATACAGGTTTGTTTGTTTATTGGTGTCCCTTTCTCTTTTTTTCTCTCACCCTATCCTTGTTTTCCCAGTTGTTTTGCCTCTTTCTCTTGCCAGTTTTCCACTGTCTCTGTGTTTATGTATGTGTACTGTATGTTTCTCTCTCTCTCCCTCTCTCCCTCCATCGCCGTCTCAGATCCGGCCAGCGGTAGAGGCTGCTGTCTGGCCCAGGGTTCCAGAGGAAGTGGTGTGTGTATTAGTCATGACAGCTGGTCGGTGGTGAGGGGACAGGACGCCTGCCAAACTATGTTGTCCTCTCAGTACCTCAGAAAATACTGGGGGTAAAAATTGTATGTGTTTGTGTGTGTGTGTGTATGTGTGTGTGTGTGTGTGCATACTTACTTGGTCCACTGTTTGCAGGGTTCCGAAGCGGTTTCAGAGGAGAAGAAGCCTTTCTTACAGGGCATACAAATCCTCCTTCCATTAGTTGATTCTGGAATTAAAAGACTTTAATTACAGCTGAACCCTTTGCAAAGCTGTGAGAATATAATATACAAGTGAGTGTTTTATTGTAGCAGAAGTGGCAGTGGCCTTATTGTTAGATATTCATATTCACGATGCTATGTTTGAATCCTCCAATCTACTGGGGAAAAATCTGGACTGGGCAAATAAAGCAGAAATGCTCTCCTCTTCCTCAAAAATTACCATCCAGACTGGGTAGCCCACAGAAGTCAGACATAACATTGACTATGAACCTTTGTACAAATATGGAACTCTGGACCCAACACATTTCTCTTTCTGCACAGGGTTTTCATACAGTCATCCCTGCCTCTCTGTGATTTAAGCTGGCGTATAAAATTTGGCCGTATTAATCTGCACGTTTCTTTCTTGGATGAGACTGGATCCATTGAATTCCGCTGATGCCTTCCAACCTAAATCATTTCTTTGCTAAGAAAAAACTGTAGTGTGGAAAACCAATTAGCCTGGCTTAGACATTTCTTTTTTTATTTTATTTTATTTTATTTTTTAAACTATCCTAATCATGTTCAAATTAAAGAGATTTAGCTTTGAGAAATTGTCTTTTACAAAAAAGTGTCATAAATTACTTTGAGAGAATAAGGGAGACCCTATTCATTTTTTTTTTTTTTTTTTTTGCTTGGATGGGCGATTTTTTTGATCCAGAAGTCTCAAAATGCTAACAAATCAGAGACAAATGATGCATAATGTGTGAGGCCTTATTGGCATTGAAGTCCCAGAGTCTCTAGTGGACCCATTCAGCGATCACAAAAGTACACTTCCCTTTTAAAACAAGATCTGACTTCAGCCTTAAAACAGATGCAAAGATTGACCAGTGCAGCCTCAGTCTTCTACTTTTAGTCACTGAGCAGCAGCACCGGAGCAGCTGGGCTTATGTGCCTTGCTCAAAGGACACCTTGACACTGGCTGCAGGTCTGACGTATGGGAACAATGTGAGGAGACATTCTAATATAGGACACTGTGTTTGTTTAAAAGGGAAACAATACTGGTGTCATAGTTTCTTGGCCATGGATAAAAACATCAGAGGGGTCCCAGTTTGCTCAGAATGGGGCTTACACTGCTGCCACCCCGTATTCAGCTTCAAAATACTGCACTGGCCTGTTGATCAGCTGGTAAAACACCATGTAGAGGAGGATTCAGACATGAGAGGTGTGTGTGTGTGTCAGTGTGTCTCACCGGGGTCAGCCTCCAGCCCAGATCCAGGCTTGCAGTTGGGTATCTTCTCACAGAACTCACAGTTGATGGGAGAGCACTGGAAGTTGGCCCGGCAGCGACACGGCTCCTCAGCCACAGGGTTTTCAGCCCTGTCTGTAAAACCCTTGCCTGGAGGTCAAAGGGCAACACACAGAGGGGGAGAAGGTCATCATACACATCTTCCCTGACTAAAGAGCCCTTAAGGATAGCAGCGGTGGGTTTTTGCCCAATTCCAGCAACCAGTTAATTCCATTTTTTCCGTAGCGTCAGCTGTAATTTTGTAATGACATATAATGACATAAATGATAGCTCCAAATGCCACTGAAATGAATCCCACTCCAGAGATTTAATATTTCATCCGTAAATTACAGTATCTAATGCCATGTCTGTACAACTGCTTGTTTTTATGCAACAGCTGCCTATTTAGTGATGACAGGAACATTCATTCCTAAATGTTTCAAAGTGGACATGATAATGATTTTATAGTCAAACATCTGTTACAATTTTGTGTAATAAGACTTTAACTGGCAGTCTTTTTTTTGTTGTTGTTTTTTAAGTCTTGAAGGGTTGTTGTATTCTTTTTCAGCGACAAGTACTGACCCTTGTCACAGTACTTCTGCTGCAGACAGCGGGTGTCTTCAGTCCAGCCGGGCTGATATTCACCGCCATCACATTTATGGCATATCGTCTCCTTTGAATCAGAGCACTCTGCAAACACACGGAAGCCTAAAGAAAGGGAAAGAGAGAGAGAGAGAGAGAGAGAGAGAGAGAGAGAGGGAGGGGAACAGAGATGGATTTACCAACCAATCCTGCCTGTGTCTTAATCACAGCAAATGCTGAAGTCTGCAGAAAACCTAATGAGAGGAGAGTAAAGAGGAAGGAAATGCAGTGCCTTTTTCCTCTGCTGATACTTCTTGTGGGTCAAATGTCAGTATCTGTGTGAGTGGGTGCATGTCTGTGCTATTTTGATCCAAAATCTTCTGTTTTTAAGCATCCTTCCTCTTTAAGTGCAGGATATCTGTGAATGTGAAAATGTATTTTTATTTTACGCTGCTTATATTGAGTAAGCCAGAAAGGCACTGTAACGAGCACTGATTTGTGTGTGTGTGCGTGTGTGTGTGTGTGTGGGAGTGTATGTGTGTGTGAGTATGTTATTCACCTGGTCCACACTTGTTGCAGCACTTGGAGCCTTTTAAGTACTGGTTTTTGCCACATTGGAGAGCTTTAGAGACCACTTTCTGGAAAATATGAACACATAAAATTATAGTTGTGTTTATTGTTTGTTAAATACACGTTTGTCTCCATCTGCCTGCACTCCCTTCATTCATTTGCCCGCATGAGATGATCTGATGTGGTACAACACAGGATTACATTTCTTGTGCTACAAGTATCCAGAGAAAATGGGAGATGAAACCACAATTCACCTGGCAGCTATCATCTTTTCTAAACATGAGCAAATGGTTTACAGTTCACCCATTTACTTTTCTATTTAGTCACTTGCACATCCCTAACTTGTCAGTGGAAACCATAATGAGGTTCTATTTTTCCTCCCAGTCCTGCACAATTTTCCCCAATACGTGCCACGTCTTACCGTAATCTTTCCTTGGTTCATCATCAAAACTACACGTGATGTTTTGAGATGGCGGTGAGTAATGAGAGGAAGAGAATGGTTAAAACGTTTCCAAAGCCATGCCCAGGAATACTTTCCAATACTCTCAGAAGCACCTGACCACAGCGCTGTGCACCCTCCAAACCAGTAAACCCAACCTCCAGCAGCAGCACCCACTAACGTAAGAGGAACCAACTGGAATTAAATTCCTCCAACTCCACTTGGTCTGGTATTATTAAACACTTGGCTGCAGACACTGGGGTGGTCCCCTTGAGCATGCTGTCTCGAGGAATACACCAAGCTTTTTTAGCCAGCTGAACCATTAATTGATGAGAACATAACATGAGGAAATGAGAACTTGTGGTGGCTTCAAAGCTAAATGGTAAGTATACTGAAATAATATGCGGATAGGCCTGGCAGCTTTGTAAAGGACACTGGTAAATTATACTCAAAATATGACATACAAATAACACACGCTGTTTTGAACTACCAGCACTGTCCCTGTTTCCATAGCAAGTAAACATGGTGGGCAACGGGAGAGTAAACACAGCTCAAAGTCACTGCACAGCGGATGAATACATGATTCATCTGAAATAGTTCCAAAAATAAATGTGGCTGTATCAACTATGTTTTGTTTTTTAAATTGATAAATTTACAAGTCATGTAATTACAATCACTTGCACCTTCAATGTTAAAAGTTCCATCATCTTACTTCTCACTTACTGTGTTGTTACCTGTGTGGTGCATACACATACAGTTTATATATAGATATAGATATAGATACATATATAAATACCTGCAGTGCTCAACCACCCTAACTTAAAGGCAGAGTGAATAGGATTTTCCTATAAAAACAACATATAGACTCATACAAAAATAATCCCTCGCAATCATCTCTTATGAGCCACTAGAAGTGTGTGTTGGAGTGTGTATTTGAGTGTGGATACCCGTCCCAGGCCCATCAGGGCTCATCGGGACCTGACAGGTGAAAAATGACGGACCTACTGTCTGTTCTGGGCAACTTCCTGTGTAGTACTAGAGTTCACACGACGACACTGAAGGCAGCACATAGGCTGTTCAGGCCGGGTCAGGTTCAGACACAAAGACTAGAATGCCTATCGGGTTCGGGTCAGGCTCTGTTACTAAGCTCTGAGGATCGTGTCGGGTTTGGACAAAAATATGCGGTCCGATCTGCACTCGAGTGTGTATCTGCAGAGACCCTGCCCTCTGCCTGGATTTTCTTGCATTGCTGAGCTCAGGACTCTTCTGGGCATCGGCCTCCGGGCAGTGGGTGTGTAGCTCCCAGCCAATAACAGATTGATATATTACAACATCCAGTAGGAGGGTGCAAAAATCACAGACTGCGGAAAAAAAAGAAAAGCTCGTTCCACAACAAGAGTGACTCTGCGACTGGCTTTCACTCGCTGGCGAGCGCTGAGGGCGAGGATGAGGATGAAGAGTCCTGTGTTCTTTTTTCTGTTTAACAGGTAGGTTATTTTTTTCCTCGGACGGCGACATTAGGTTTTTTGACAGTCATTTCATCCCGTCGCCATTCGAGGAAACGAAAATTCGCTGCTGGCAGTTAGCTTAGTCAGGGAGGAGGGGCCAACGTTGAATGTTGTGCTAACAAACCGCGACCGGCCATTCCTACTCACTCTGCCTTTAAGGTGTGGTGAAACACCCGCCAAGCTGCTGAATTAGTGAATCTGGATGTTATGACAAAAAATAGGCCAAACCAGAGTTTCTTTGCCCGAGTCATATTCTGAAGTCCTACTGTACCTCTTTCTCCAGCTATTTAAATCCACCACTCTTAACCAAACCTCCTCTTTCTTGCCTTCATCCCCCCTGAATGTTGTATCTCTCTTTTTGGCTTTCCCATTCCTTCCTTCCTTCCTTCCTTCCTTCCTTCCTTCCTTCCTTCCTTTCTTCCTTCCTTCATATGGTGCTGATTCATATACCAAAGCCAGCATTTGGCTATGCAGACTTCCAGGTCTCCTCTATGCCAAGACAAGTGAAATGTGTCAGATCCATTCCCCTGCTCTTCCCACAGGCAACATTCAGAGGAAGCAGACTGAAATTGGTCTTCCGGCCTTGTCTGTCTGTCATCATGCACTTCTTCCCTGGCTATCTCCTCTCTTCTCTACAGTGCAGTGTTTGTCTGCAAGTCACAACAGCCCCGTTATAGTCATGAACCCAGTTTTGAGCTTTTATTAAATAGCAGATATCAACCAGTTGTGTCATCCACCTCCGCTATACTGGAAGTTCTTCTCAGACCACAGCTGCATAAAAACAGTTTATAAAACCTGCAATGAATTTAGATTTTCTTTGATCATCTTATTCATTTATTCAATTTTTTTTTTTTTTTTTTTTTTTTTTTTTTGCAGCTAATTCTTTAATCGCAATAATATACCCCAGAGTTTCCACTGAGTAGGTGGGGTTGGTCACCCTAACAAGCTGTTACCCCACCTAAAAGAATTTCTTTGTATGGTTTTCACTCGAGGATTGTGTCCTACAGTATGGTCTGAAATGTTTTTTAAAGGCTTTTCCACACTGCCAAGAATAACATTCAGGGGTAAACACTGAATCCCTGTAATTTCTTGAGGGAAAAAAAGAAGAAAAGACAATGAAAATCAGCTACCGCCAGCTTCAAACCAAAAATACTGGTACGAGTCCTCAAATGACCATATCAGGCCAACGTCACCGTCCCCGTTCCCTTTAACACCCTCTCGCTGCTACTTCTTTCCTGCTCTCTCTGACACCCCAGGCTCACACTCTGTTTAGTCTCAGTGTCTGTCTGGCTGGCCTTAGGCGGCAGCAGCACAACATGAAAACTGGCAAGCATTTAATTACCTCTATTGAGCGTCTCGCATATCAGCCAGTTTTTGTTTTTTCGCTCTGACCAGAGGGCTAACGATGCAGAGAGCTCACAGCTCGAACCGCAGCCCTAATGAACAACATGTGTTCCTGCAGACAGAGGTGACAGAAGCAGGAAAGGTTCCCATGCGAATGCACTCATGGTCCCTATGTTAAGTAGTTGTAGCATGGTAAAACATGCTGGTATAGGAAAACACATTGGTTTTATGTAAATGTGTGATAATTACTAGAAACACAATGGAAGGCCAGTTTGAGATATGAAATATGCACTTACATAAGCTGGTGGGTGGGTAGATAGATAGATAGATAGATAGATAGATAGATAGACAGATAGATAGACAGATAGACAGACAGACAGACAGACAGACAGATAGATAGATAGATAGACAGATAGATAGATAGATAGATAGATAGATAGATAGATAGATAGAAAAAGAGAAGAAGACAAAGGACAAAGAGTCAAGAAACAAATGTGAAGACACAGCTGCAAGACAGCGGTGGTCAATCCAAACAACTAGGCCAGAGGGCACAGGAAGCCAAAAGAATGCTGGGACTCGTATTTTTGTTACCGCCACATCTAAACATTGGGTCGCAATTATGCACAGCGATATGTTTGCTCTCACTAAATATATAAGAGGAAAAGACTTGATCCACCCTATATGATTATAGGTTATCACAAAGCCGAGGACAGAACATCTAACCTCAAAGCTAACTTTATCTACAGTATGGATTCAGCTATACGGTTGTGTTTGTGGTGATTTTGTGAGTGTGTGTGTGTAATAGACACTGTGGCAAGACAGAGATAGAGCGAGCAAAAGGGGAAGCATGGATGGGTGGATAGAGAGAGAAGGTAATAGGAGCATCTGTGCATCAGTCCTGTTCCTCAAGTCATATCCAGTAACAGTCCTCCTTTTCTTCATCTCTTCCTACATTTTTTTCCCCCAAGAGTTGTCTTTTAAAAATGTATCAGCAGTTCTGTGATCCCTATCGAACAGCACTGTGACCCAGAACACATTCCATTTGCAGTCAGACTACGGGAAAGATTTGCATAACCGCCACAGCAGCCATCGGCACCGAGCCAAGAGAGGCACAACATCACTTTTAGGCCCTTGGGTGTTTGAGCCAAGGATTAATGATAAGGCACTGTAAACACTTATTGCACAACAATTGAATCTTTGTACGATGAGTGCACCTCTGATTCATAACTTTTCAAAGCCATAAAAACAGCTCATTTGATGGATCTCTTGAACAAATCATGATTTTTTTTCTCCTTTGTGGAAGACAGAAGAAATTTCCCTAATAAGTAAAACATAAGGTGATGCCAAAACGACAACAAACAAACAAACATGAGGAATTCAAGGCTGACCACTTCAAGAGGGAGGTAAATTAAAGTGTCAAAGCAAATAGCTATAAACTATAAGTATGTGTTAAAAGATTTATTATGGTACAAGGCAGAACTTTACAGGGATGTTGGAGATGCATTAAAGCTTTTAAGCCCAGGATTATTCTTCCCTCTCTTTCCACACAAAGCTCCAGGTTGTCATTACTATAGCTTTCGGCTGTCTGTCTGTATTACTATGTGAATGTGCCTGTTGTCTGCATGGTGAAATAGGGTTTGGATCTGCTGGCCTGAACCAACATGCTGTGCTTAGTCAAGCTGAGGGAGACATAACAATACTGACTGTCAAGTTAGTGGGTGGATTGATGGGATGGATGGATGCATGCGGCGGATGGAGGAGCACGATAGTGAGAATCGCTGGGGGTGTGTGGGTGCACAGGTAAACAAATGCACACATTAAGCCTTTAGCAAAGCTGTGCATATTCAAGACGCATTATAAATTTAATCCTTACAACATCTTGAAGTAATCTTCTATTGCTCAATATCATGCAGCCAGTTCGAAATGACTTTGGAACGAATTGGACAGGAGGGTTTTAAAACCATGAAACTGAAGGGGATTTTTTGGGGGGATACTGTGAGTCAGTAATGGGAAGACCACTGTGAGAACAAACCAAAAGCCAAAGGTTTGCAGTGTCACCTTAAAAAATGAGATGAGTGATATGTCTTCCTTTCAACACGCTGACCAGCTTTCCAGGCATCTTGGCTGTTTTCGCTAGAAGCTGTTTAGCACCAACTGGGTGAATGACATGACACAGTTATACATGCACAGTATGCAAAAATCCGCCTACTTCAGTGGCATTAGCTCTCTGGGTTATCAGCATGAGGGACAGAGCCCAGCGCCCGCTCAAGCACTCTGTCTTGCAACACACTCTGGAAAAGGAGAGAGGGGGGAAAAAACAGGGAAGAGAAAGCGTCTGTTCCAGTCAAAGTCATAATGATGCTGGTTTACCGTAACACAGCCAAGCACACAGTGATAGATCACTGGTGCCCAGAAGTCCCACCACGACAACCACATCTTATAAACTCCTCCACCTGGACAGAGTTAGCTCTTTGGACTAAACAATGCAAGCATGGCCGACAACATGTCAGGGGCCACTCACTCTATTTTTGTTTCTTCCTCAAATGAAGCTCAAGAAATTATTGTGCATTATTGTGCAGCCTCAGCCACAGTGATCACAGAACCTACTGCTGCAAAGGTACTAAATGCTTCTTCCCATTGTGCCCATTCAGGGTATAGGCTACCTTTATTCTATTCTATTCTATTCTATTCTATTTAGCCTTGGCAAGGACAAATCCACACACTGACTTTTTGCTCTTAGACATGCCTTGATATAAAATCATATATCACTACACTGTGCAGTGATAACAACTATTTCTCTACCCTGTCGAGGACCCTATAGGTCCCCGCACCTCGCTTTGGGAACCTCTCCTGTAGTTTAACGAGGTGGCTGAAACATTTGGCCGGCGTCGCTCCCCTCTGGCCCGGGAACGAGAGTTGAGCGGAGGGAGAATAACATCCAGTTGCCAGCGGCGTTTTGCGGTCAAACCCGGGGAGGTGGACCCGACCCAAACACAACTGTTTCCAGTCAGTGTCCGGGCGTCAAAACCTTGAAAAACCCACCTCCCCCGCCCCTCTCCCCCCCAAGTTCATTCAAATCATCTGATGCGATGACACAGATTTTGGTCTAATGTTACATATCACTGTGTTCATCTACTAGAAGAAAAATAAACCAACATGAATCCCACTATTTGGTTTTGCCTCTATCATCCCCTTCCCCAAACTCGAAACCTCTATAATCGCATGGTAAATCTTAGGATAGGCTACAGTACAAAATGTAATTGGAAGATTACAGTGATACCATAGCAGTTCGACATGAGTTCACTGTATAAATTATGGAGTGCAGCATAATGTCTAAGATCTGACTAATCAAAATAGCAGGGTGTCTCTACCTGTGCGCAAAAGGTGAAAAGGAGGCACGTTATCCAGCCTCGGAATATCCAGCTGGTGGAGAGGTTCAATCTCATCTCTGCTGCGTGGGGAAGACAAATGTCTGGCGCAAACTTTTGTTCAGCCAAGAGGATGACGTCTCGCACAGCCCTGTCCCCAGGTTATTCTTCTGGTGTCCTCACAGAAAATCACTTTTTCCGACGTGCGTCTGCCTAGATCTGGCGGAGCCTCCACACCGTCCCAGTGGGCATTCTTGCGCCTTCATTCCCGGTTAGTTTGCTGCAGCTCCTGCCTCTCCTGTCCTTCCCTCTCCCCTCTCACCCACGCGTTGTGGAGGGACCTGCATGCAACGGCTTGTAAAAAACCTGACTGGCTGACAAAGAGAAAGAGATTAACTCCTCCCATGTTGCAATATGTAAAAAAAAAAAAAAAAAAAAAAAAAAAAAAAAAAAAATCCATCCCCTCTCTCTTCCCTCTCAGGTCTCTCCCTTCGTGTATGTGTGAGTAGCAGGGTGAAATATATATTTAAAAAAAAAAAAAAAAAAAAAAAACTGAATGAATTTTGCACTTACTGTCACAATATATGGTCATGATGGTAATCTGAGCCTTGTCCACACTAGCACAATTACTATCATTGTGCTTTTATTGCATATTCCTGTGATGTTAGATTGACCAAATCACACATGCACTCACAAGTAGAAGGATATGTTTGCTGTTAAGGAATTTGTCAGGTGCCACTTTTCATTTCAAGTTAAGACATGACCTCATGGCATTATTGTCCATGCGGCTCAACACCTAATTTGCATATTGCCCCACAGGCTAGAAAGCAAAACATGTGGTCACTTTCGTAGAGTTCACTTCCTTGCATTTGCCATTCCATCATGGAAGGTAGGAGGCCAGGTCCTGCACAGTTCCGGGTGCGTGGGTCATGGAAGAGCTGCAACCGTTTCGACAGTCATCAGTCATTTTTTATTTAACAGTGCAATGGCTGGGCCCCTCCAGGAACCAGCTTTCCTTCCTTAATTCCCAGGAAACAGAGGGACAGTAAAACCACTGGGTGTGTTTGCCTCAGAATTTGCATGGCACATTATGCCCAGCCCACCTTGGCATGTCCAGAGGAGATATTGGTAGGGTGGGGTGGGGTGGTGGGGTGCTAGAGGTGAAGACTAGGTTCTCCTCAGCATGACAGTTATGCAAATATTAAATTACAGCTGTAGGCCCCAAATGGATGAAACAGGGGGTTGATTGGCAGGGGGGAAGAGAGGAGGGGTGAACATGAGAAAGGAGGTGGAGTGGAAGAACTCCTCATTTCTTGTTTGAAAGGGAAGCATGACATGGCATGGGAGAAAGGCAGAAAGACGGCCTCAGCAGCAAAATGATAAGACTGTTATTAGATCAGGTTTAAAAAATGTATTCAAAACAACTGCCCAGATATCTGTTAATTTGCAGCACTCATTGCTGTTTAAAGTTACTCGCTGTCCACACACCCACTTCATATATCTATTTTCAGTAAGAGAAGCTTTCTTATTTTATCCTGTATATCCACACAAATATAGGACTGGGAAATCAGATGTAACTGGCAATCAGTGCAAGCAAATACATGCCTGTCGACAGCTTACAAATCATTGCTACTGTATGTTGAGTTTAACAGGGGAGAAAGAGGAAGTATAATGAGGGCTTTAAGCTGAGTTGGGAGCTGAGACGTTAGAGACTCTGTCCTCCCCCTTTCCTCCCTTCCTGCAGAAAAAAAAAACAAAAAAAAAAACATGCCGAGAGAGGCTGTTATGTGGTGGGGCCTCTGCAGTTAGCAGAGTAGCAATTAAGAGTTAGATTTGACTCTTTTAGCAATCAAAAACCTCAGCTTGACTCTGAACACACCCTTACGATTCACGTAGCGGTCGCCTCATTAAAAACAAAACTTAACTGGTAACATATTCGTAGCCACCATTAAGCCCAACCTAAAGCCCCTGACAAACAGAAGTTGCAATATAGCTTGTTTTGATGTAAAAACAGAACAGGGTGACTGAAGTGTAACGCAGGCAGACGTCGTGCTGTTTAATGAGCGTCGCACTTCAAATGACCCGGGTCAGAGCGCAGAATGTGTGGCTCTGTTTGCCTGTGGGCAAGGCTGCTCAGCATCGTTCATCGCCCCAAGTTCACAAAGTCAAAGTTCACGAGGTGGGCCTACGCCAGACTGCGCACGCGCAAGCACACACATGCACACGCGCGTGCTACAAGCCCCCGGATGTGTTCCATTAATAAGACACACACTCATTCCATATAAGAGGAACAGCCACCGCCTGTCTTGGCACCATGTTTTTGGACATTGCTTCAAGGGTTAGGCGTAGTACCCCTCCAGCACACCAAAAAACACACAAAAACACAGTATAAAAACATGCACACTGGTACTCGCAAACGCACGTAGACACACACACACACAGAGAACAGAGAGAGAGGAATAACAACATTAAAGCGTAGCCACCATGTTCCGGTGGTTTTAGGCTTTGGATCTGCATTTCTGCTGCTTGCTTTGGAAACAGACATGATCTGTGACTCACCCAGATCACTCTGAGTAAGAGCTGCCGACTGACGCCATCTCGCACAAATATGTGCATAGAATGTTCACAAACACACATTCAAATGTACAGAGATACAAATTCACAACCAGGTATGCGTGCAATCTGGCATATAAGCGCATACGTGGCAAGAAATTCACACGAAACTGTGTATTTGCATGACCACACACACACACACCCATGCTAAAACCTTCATTCATCACAGTAAGGCTTGCAAGGGTCTGGGCAGGTGAGGGTGGGGGGGTTGTTTTGACACATGAAGAACAAAACTCTCCTGATGCAAATCACCCTTGTCAGGCGTATGTGCCTCTGCCACACACACACCCACAGACACAGATAAAGACACACAGGCACACCCATACACACACTTACTCTCACTGCTTCAAACGGTGCCATGCCCCTCATTCCCAGTCCTGGAGCGAATCAATTATTTGTCCACCTGGTGAGTTATCAGTGATGATGGTTGAATATTAGCCGGAATATGCAAATGCTCTTCTTTATCAGAGGTGTTAGTTAACTCATATAATCATCAACCACTAAATTAGGGCCAATATTGACAGTCTCCATGGGTATGCCCTGACCCATTTACATTACTTACACAAATCAACGAACTGGAATCCACTACAAGCCAAGCCGGCTTACCCATTATTGAAAACATCATGTTTCTCCGCAAATACATTACGTATTGATATATGACTCTAGATGTGTCTTGATGCCAACGAGATGAGAAGTGCTTTGATTGCCTTTGTAAAAGCCCTACATGGCTGTCCTGAGGAAAGCTGGTCAGTGCAAACTATTTTTAACAGTCTGTATTTGATGAATGAGGTCAAATTTTGCCATATTACTCACACTGTGTCAAATAATAACTGCCTAAAGGGAAGGGCCCGAGGGCGAACTGAGAGGTAGTGGAATCCGACAGTACGTACAAAGTTTTATTTCTATATTTATTTGGGGTAAGTTGTGGGGAATGTCCCGTAAGGTGGACTTTGGTTTGTTGCACCGACCAGACAATAGACTACATCAAAGGCTTGGAATAAGAGGGTGTCTGTGTGTGTGTGTTTGTCTGTGCAATCACTTTGTTTTACTGCCCTCAGCACCTGTCACCACTTTGAGCCATGAGCCGCAATTGAAGCTCTTTGGGAGGATGATGGGATGTTTTTTTTTCCTCCCACCATCACACACACACACACACAACGCATAACAGCACATAAACTAAGCCAACCAAAAAAAAAAAAAAAAAAAGGCCTTCACAGAAGCGTATTAAAGTACACAACTGATCTCCATCATTTATTACGCCATGACACCAATTTCAAATATACATAATATGGGTACCATCCTCTTCAGTTCAGTGTATGATACAGTTATTTACTGTTTGTCTTAGCGCATATCCAAAAAGAAATTGAAAAACTAAACCCAAGAACCAGATTACCCACTTTAGAAAAGAAAACGAAAACAAAAAAACAAACAGCAACAACGAAAAAACGGTACAATTATCAGAGACACTGCAACACAGAGAGCCAAGACGCAACAGGTAGGGAGGGAATCATGGTCAGTGTTCTCTTCAGTTTCACGTCGCCAGAACATTAAAAAAAAAAAGAAAAAAAAAAAGAAAAAAGTATTAACTGTAGTGATAATGTTCCTTTTTATGCATAAGACTGAATTAAAACAAACAAAAATATAATAAAGTGAAGTGCAAATTTCTTTGGAGGTTGGAATAAAGTATGTTTTTTTTTTCTTCATTAAGACATAAATAAGTTATAAAATAGAAGCTATCAAAACAAAAACCAGAGACAGACTTTGATGAAATAAAGGCATGATTCTTCTTCTTTTTTTTTTTTTTTAACTCTTCAAGTAGGCAATAATTCTGAGCTGTACAGACACACTGTACAGGGGCATTGATGACAGACTGCCCGCCATTTTGGAGTCCAAATGTTCCACATAATTCCATTCTAGCACTGGAACCTCACTGTACAAATGGAAATTAACGCAACTGTCGTGCAACGCTTTGCTCCAAAATGGCACCCGTTTAAAATTCAAAAATGAAATCCAGTGGGACGAGCCAAGAGTTTTGTGAAGCTCCTCTGAGACAAGAGGTACTGGGCTGAAAATTTAAATTCAACGGTGATAGTTTCAAGTTCAGACCTAGGGCTTTGTTAAAGCCCAGGAAACAAGTCCCTTGTTATCGCTACGGATCACCCTCAATACTGTTCTGTTTCTGCCTCTCTCTCCTCTCTTGCACTTGAAATGACAATGTTAACTACACTGACGCATTAAAGCAAATCCCTACGCCTCGACAACGCTTTCATCGTGATTAAGAATTAAGGAGAGGGAAAGAGCAGAGGAGAAAACCTCAGCCGCCACCGGAAAAAAAAAAAAAAAAAAGAGAAAAAAAATTGTGGTCCAATTTCTAATCACAATGAAGCCAGGCTCAGTGCACATTTCAAGTCAAGCCACTTTACAACTTTCAGTGAACCTTCATTCCTTGAATACAAACACCCCTGCACTTGGTTTTCTCGTGATTTTCAGTCAGAATGATGCGTTTATGAGTTTTTCTTTTTTCCAGTGTGAGACGCTCCCCAGTGAAAGTGGCCGCTGGGGCGGTCCCAAAGAGAGCAGAGGCTCATGGGATAGGTGCGGTGGGTGGTCGATCTTCAGATCACTTCTTTCTCTGGAAGACGTTCGCCAGCATGGCGCCGGAGGTGGTCAGCTGACCCATCTTACTCAGGAACTTGGTCTTGGCGTCCTCACCCACCAGGCTGGAAGCGATGGACACGGAGCTGGAGAGAATAACGGGACATTACAGCTTTAGTCTGCAGAATTTTTCTACGACACAACAAAATGTAGAGCTTTTTTATTAACACTAAATGGACCAAGACAGAAACATGATGAAAAACACACTACGCTGAAAAGTAAACCCTGCACTAACTGTCGATAAGTGCGTGGCATTTGCCTCTTTGTCAGCCTTTATGCTGGTAAGTGGCTCCACTTTAGAGGGGAAATGCTGTTTGCCAATATACTCCCTCCTGGTTTTTATAGTTCAACGGTTGGTTCAGTTCCTCTTTTTAGTTTGCTGGGATTTAGACTCTTGAGCCGCCACAGCCCTCTGCCAAATGGCTGTCCGTGGCTGCATTGCTCAACAGGAGGACAAACAACATATCCCAACACTAACTCAATTCTAAAGTGAATGAAATCAGGGAGTTCAGGAATGAGCCCTGTGGGTCGTCTTGACTGGCCAACATTCTCAGCTTCTGACCAAATTCTGGCCAAAGAGAACCGCTGAAGAATTAATTTTCAAAATGATTTATGAACAGAAGTTGAGATGCATCGAGGATCCTGTCTCTAAAAGTCTGTGTTACCATTTTGGCAAGCAAGGAATTACACATCAAGTCTTTTAGGTGTTACATTTTATGTTGTGAAAATCCCATTTTGGAAGGAATCTCTACCACATAACAGGATTTTGATCACAAATGAACTGTGCTTAATCATAAAGAAAATATCTGAATTTAATGCATTGAGGTACTCAGCCTTTAACACAGGACCTATATATTTAAGTAGCTACTCCGCTCTGAAAAACACCACAGCCATGAACTTAAAATGACTCAGACCAACATTTTGTCACGCCAAATCAACAAGGCTTCAGAAGTTACCAAATTTTCCTGATAGAGTTCAAGATGCTGTAATTTGCATGGAAAACATACAACGTCTGCCAGGACGCAGTGGGCTGTGGCTAATATTTAATTCCAGGAGGCAAAAACTGAACCAACTGAGACTTAAAATTCCACAACCCTTCAAAGTCACAGCACTTTAAGACACAAGACTGTGAAAATAACAATCCGTGATATCAGCCGTAGCAACAGAGGTTGGACAAGGAGCTGGCAGACAAAAGTGACAAGAGGTGCAAAATCATTTGGCACGAGCACAGAGAGTCTAACCTCAGAGTTTAACTGAAGTTCTTGGGAAACACATGCAAAACTAAGTTCATGTGTGCGACACACACGCGCACACACACACACACACACACACACACACACACACACACACACACACACACACACACACACACAGACATGCACTCAGGCAAGCAGGCACATACACGCTTCTCTTTTTAATGAGCCAGAGACACATGTTCGCAAGATGGGGAAACATCTTTTAAAAAGACTCCAACAATATGGCTTGTGCCCCAACTCTCTTAATAACTCCACCAAAACCACATCTCCTCTTATTTTCCTCGTCCCTCCCTCTCTGTCTTTCTGAAGATACTGTACCCACATAACGGGTGTGGTTTCAACACTCTTAAATGGTTCCTCTCTTCCCTGTCAGGCCCCTCTCTTCTCCCACGAGAGTAAACCCACACTGCCGGCCCGAGTCCAACACTGTTTCGTGATCTCCTTCCCCTTTACAGTGTCTTTACCAGTCTTCCCCCTCATCACTGCTGCTTAAAAATGAGAAAAATCCCTTACTGTGCTGCTGACACAATATAAACCGCTGTTTCACAACTCATTTCATTAGAGGTAATGATGTCAGTGTGACCTTATGTGTGTGTGTGTGTATTCTCACCCTTGTGCATCTCCGATTCCTCGGTTTTCCACCTTGATCTCACACTCCTTGATCATAGAGCTCAGAATAACCTGTGGAAAAAATGGAAGAGACAAATTGGTTTGAAATGTTACCTCTGAACTGGCTGAAAGTTCATGATCCAAGAGGCTTAAACAGGTTTACAAAGAGCTAAGCAATACACAAAAGCAATCATGATCGCAACAATATTTTAGTCAATTTAAATATAAAAAATGTTCAATAAAATATCCATCAATTTAAAACACAGATCATGTGGCAAGTATTAAGAAAGGTCATGAGGGAGGAGACACACAGGAAGTGAGCATTCTGGATTGTTCAGATTTCACACTGAAGCAAAAAGTAGTCTTTAAATGTGACATTATAATTATTTGAGGTATATCGATATAATTGTTGAAACTGACTGAAATAATGCATTTTATCACTGTAACATATTTGGCCATATCGCCCAGCCCTGAGCAATGAGAGAACGTGAAGCCAGCCTGCAGCTAGAAATATAAATTTATATAAAAAGATGGGCTCCTGTCATATTAGATCTGAGCATAAAAATCACCGAGATGTGTTGTAACATGCATCTGGATCATGTATGTAATGACTGCAATGTTTGATGCAGCTCATCGTGTCTATGTTTATTTGCCGATTATTTATTTATTCCCCCACACTGATTTATTTTATTTCACTTAATTTTATTATCTACAGCTTTCCCTCACTTTGTTTTATTTTATTATCTACAACCATTCCCAAAAAAATTACCCTTCTTCTGTTTATATATATATATATATATATATATATATATATATATATATGTGTGTGTGTGTGTGTGTGTGTGTGTGTGTGTTATTTTATTTCTTTTTTTGGCATTTCTGCTTTATCTGACAGTGACAGTAGAGACAGCCAAAAAACACAGTAAGTTAATTTTCAATGTTTAAATTAAAAAAAAAAAAAAAAAAAAAAAAAAAAATTGAGAAGGTTGCTGTCCAAAGCAACACAAAACAGAACATACAGACATAAATTGTTGAGTGTTTTTCAGCTTTTTTCTGCACCCTTGAGGCTCATTTGTGGGTTTAAGTGTCACTTTGTGTGAACATCTCTATACATTTTGGAGAAACTGAAATTACAGGACAGCCCACCGCTCACTACATAACCTTGCCTCCTGCACGACAAGCAAAATAACCCAGAGCTCTGGATCATATCTAAATTTTGACCCATCTTAAACAAGGCCCTAATTACGACTGCAACGTTCTATATGCAGCACATATGAACAGTGAATTATATTATACAGCTGCCTCAGAATGCAGCATGTGCAGAGAGGAAAAGGAAATAAGGAGTCAGCTGATTTTTAGTCGCTATGGGAAAAAAGCTCACATGAAAATGGATCCCATGAGATTGTGACACACAAATAGATACAGCAGAGGTGTGTGTGTGCATGAGTGTGTGAGAAAAAGAGAGAGAGAGACAGAGAGCCAGACTGACTGACCATTATTGTGTGGGCATGTGAGATCCCCTTTGACTGAGGGGTGGACTGTCCATGCTACTGGTGTGTGAGTATGAGGATGAGATACTGTGTGTGTGTGTGTGCATATGTGCGTATGTGTGTGTGTGCGTGAGTGAGAGAGAGAGAGAAAGAGAGAGAGAGAGAGAGACAGAGACAGAGTCACACTGTATGTTGATACCATCAGTGTCTGAATATGTGCATGAAATCCTGTGTGTGTGTGTGTGTGTGTGTGTGTGTGCACGTCCTGACCTCATGCTCAGGAGAGAGCTGCTCCATGTCTGCCCGGAGACACCTGAGACCAGGCAGGAAGTGGTTGACCATCAGCTCCTCAGAAATGACTGCACACGGAAAGTTAAGGAAGAACAACAACGCAAACACAGGACAGAGTTTAAAACGCCCTTACATGGCAAATCCACAACCCCTCACAACACCGTCAGTGAATACACTGCTAATGTGCATGACTGTCAACAATATGCTGGGTAAATCACACTGGCATTTTCGGACTAAAAGCCTGTCATTCACACTAATGTGCCCAAAATGCCTAAAATCCCCCATTGAGCACATGTAGGATTACACACATGGCCTGCACATGCTCGATGCTAAACTACGACCTGCACGACAACCCTGCATCAGTGTTTTCAAAGAGCTCCCCATCCACACTACAACACCAGACCAGCATTTTCCAACTTACTTACAGACTGGAGCGTGTTTTCAGTTTTCAACACAATTTCAGCTTTGTTGTCAGCAACTGAAAATCCTCATAAACTTCATTTTGAAATACTTCCCTTTGCTTGTGTCAAGATTCTAGCACTCACTACAATGCTATGGTGCAAACGTCACCCGTCTGGCACCAAAAGAGGTTACGACAACCCGTTAAGTGCATCTGCAGCATGTTATTTAGCCCAGCCTTGGTGTACGCCTGTGTCCTGCCACCTGTCACAGCAAGTGAAGCTATATGGGGCGGCATGGTGAAGCAATCCATTTTTTAAATTTATTTTATGGATGTGAATGTGACATTTCATAGCTTTCTTGCTGATTACAAGAGAAGGGAGTGCAGTGGGAGGTAAAGCCGCTGAGGTTAGGGCTATACCTCCAGTACACTACTGTACTGTGAAATAACAGCCTGACAAAGACCCGCAGGCCCCAACCTCAGACCAGCTGTGTGTGTGTGTGTGTGTGTGTGTGTGTGTGTGTGTGTGTGTGTGTTGGGAGAGGAGATGGGGGAGAGAGAAAGGGACATAGAGAGAGAGAGAAAGAAAAAGTAAAGGAAGGGGAAGAGTGAGGGGAGAAAGTCACAAGAGACAGAAACAGAAATAGAGGAGGCAGAGAGAGAGAGAGAGAGAGAGAGAGAGTGAGAGAGCAAGAGCGAGAGAGAGAGTGAGAGCGAGAGCGAGAGCGAGAGAGAGAGTGAGAGCGAGAGCGAGAGAGAGACACGTGCATGCGTACAGACCCAAGAACTATGCTGGGAACTGCAACCATGGACTGGACTTGATGTTCACTTTGTTTCCTTTACTCTCTCTCTCTCTCTTTCTCTCTCATCCTTTCCTTTGCTAAACCAACCCTGTAATTATCTCTAGCCCCAAAATGGAGGCAGCTTATTTTCCCTTTCTCCTCCTGCCAACAGGACAAGAAAACACTGCCAACACACACACACGCATACATACGCATACACACACGCATACACACAGGGACCAAAGCCCCCGCTGATGTGTGTGACACAGACACACACATGCACATGCGCAAACACACACTCGCGCGCACGGCTCAGCCACAATCGCCGGGCTTTCGGACACATCTGACCAGTGCAGCGAGCGTTTGACCTAAAGGCTGTTATTGTAAAGGCCTCCCCTCTGACTCACTGCTAGGACAGCTATGAAAACCCTCCGCTGAACCCCGGCCAGCCTCCAGATAGACTTCTAGTAAATCCTTTGGAAACACATAGTTACAGTAGATGTGTGAGGGAGTCGGCCCCTCGGCAAATATGGGCTACATATTTTTCCCCTGAAGGTCCACAAGGTTATCAAAGTAACAGTGTATGGACAGTGTTAGGACTCTGGAAAGTAAAATCCTTCAAAGAAAAAAATAAAAGCATTTTAATTAGTTTTACTTAATTCCTTAAAAAAAAAAAAAAAAAAAAAAAGATACAGCTTGTCTATTGTGGTTTTAATGCTAAAACTATATGAACCAGGATTTACTGACTACACAAATAAGGAAATAAGTAAATACATATAAAGGAGCTCACCTACTCAGTATGAAGCGTAATTAATGTGTTCATATTGTCAAATGTGTTAATGTGTTTGTATTCCAAAACTTTTTATTTTATTTCAAAGTAGACAAGCATTTTAGCTTGTCTACTTTGTTGCATTTTTCCAAATTAATTAAAATAATAAATAATAATAAATTAATTAAAAGTAAAGTAAAATAAAATAAAAGTACACAACTTTAACAGGGTTTTCATGACTCCGGGAAGTACTACTTTCTCCTCAGTGCTGGGCAGTTTACTGTGACCCATGACCGGTGGAAGGATACAGCAGCAGGAGAGGGCGCTGTAGGCCTCGAACAGCTGGGTGGCGATGTCAATCCTCTTGCTCTCCACCGCCTGGCTGTTATTTGACAGCGCTAGCTTGTGAAGATGTGGCAGTACGACTGGAGGGATGAAAAACAACAGGCTTGTGAGACTTGCTTTTTATATGTATATGCGAGAATGTGTGTTTATGAAAAAAGACAGCTTTGAAGGAAAAATCCCAGGGTGATTTTTTCATCTTCCACTGCTTTTAGTTAAAGATATTTTAGAATCAGAACCTCTCGAGCTTGTTAACTCCCATTCAATTCCAAATGACATATAAAACAGCTCCCTATGCTTCTGATCAATAACATCATGCTGTAAACTTTTAGCTTTTTGAGTCTCAGTCACCATTTATATGCATTCTGACATCTTACAATAGGTGAGTGGGTGTCTTACTCCAGCTCTCTGCTTCTCCCGTTTTGCATCTCTCAGCCAATAGCTGACATTGTCTGCTGTGACACTAAAACCAGCCTTCTCTAATCACAGAGCAAACAGCTAAACCAAAGCTAGACAACAGTTATGGTCTGGAAATTGCAGCTTAAAATTTGCTACCTCCTCTTTACTAGGAGTACCTCATAATATTTAGAGAGTTTGCGTCAAAACATTTACTTTGAAAAACACATGTGAGAGAAAAATAGCCAATACCTCATAACATGATAAAACTGCCAGAAAACAATCTGTAGTGATTGAACAATCCACAATGACGTAAACCAGTAAGGGGACGGAGGAAACTGAATCCGGTTGGAAATGCACTTAAAGCATGACTCAACATTGTTGTTGTGTGAATGTGCGTTTTATGTCTTTGTTGTGGTCTTTTACGTACACTCGTCTCTGAAGCGCGGCTCTGCATTGGGTCCGACTCGTCCAAAGGTCCTTATGATCTCCATGTGTAAAGAGTGCTGATCTTGGTACTGAGGGTCTTCTAGGAACGACGCCAGCTGCATCTTCACACGCTCAAGCAGCTACACACACACACACACACACACACACACAGTCATGTTTCCATCACTTCGGAGGACATTACATTGACTTACATTCATTTCCTGGAGTTTTATCCTAACCTTAACCCTAACCACTACCTGCCTAACCCCTAACCCTAACCCTAACCTTAACCTAACCCTAAAGTTATCTTAGCTTTAAATCAAGTCTTCACCCTAAAATTAATGATTTTCACTAAGGGGACTTGCTTTTTGTCCCCATACGGGAGGCGAGTCCCCACAACATGACTGTGTAAACAGATTTATGTCCCCACAACATTAGCAATATCTAGACCACAAACACACACAAATACATTTGGATATGCCAAGCTTTTAAAATTATCCATGTTTGTGCATGTTAACTGCATTAAGTATGTTGTAGCTGGACATTAAGTTTCCTACCTCTTTTTGTGTGACGGTCTCCATGATGGTCCCAAAGGCAGGAATAGTGGATATCCTCACTGAGCTAAAGGTGACAGGAGAGCAACACACAGTTCTAACACAGTTCAAGAGGTCAAGACCGCTAAGCCAATAGTGAGTGTACCACTCTTGTAAGTATTGAGCACACAGGCATCAGTCAGTCTTGACTCAAACACTATTTGGAAATCATTGTTGCCATTTAAAACACCAGACGGGTGGGGTTTCATGCATTTGCATATGGTGTCAGCTGGCCTACCCATGCGCAAATAAATCAAGGCTTTATCCAAACATAGTAATTACCTGCTAATGTGTGCTTGATGACAGAGGTGCTTACCCCTCTTTTGACACAGACACTGAAAAGTTTAGCTTGCGTCCAATACAGTAAACTGGCTGTAACGTGTGATCATAGGTTATTGAAGTTGAAATCAACTGTCAATGCCAGTTGGACGACATGCCTGCACTACCTCTACACTTCACTGACTGCCACAAATTTACTCATATTTTTTATAACTTTTTTGCTCTGGCAACTGAAACTTTTTGGTTTTCGTTTTAACAGTTCAAATGGTCATTGGCCAATCACCAAAGCCCCTATTTGTGATTTTGTTCTATGGCCCACTGATCGGTGTGCCCCTATTTGTCGATGATATGAAGCTCCCTAAACTGACTTTTAATACCGTCCCGTATCTATGCTTTAAACCCCACCTATCTGCCGTAAGAACACATAACCATATCCCACCAAGTCCTGAACTATTTTATCTGCAGTATCAATAATTAACTCATAAGAATATGAACCACATTCACAATTCATAACTGCATGTATTCCCACTGAGTGATTTTACAGTGGAGTCCAAAAGTCCAATACCAGGAAGTCTTGTGTTTTATCAGTTATCAAAGACCTAATGCAATTTTTTAGTCAGATGATATTTCTCAAGCAAGATAACATATTTTTTCCCACATATATAAGTTAAAATTTGTCAATCTTTGGTATGTCTAACATTTACCTTGGTCATACCTTCAGAGTTTCAGCGTCCACATTATTCCAGCTCTCTTTTAGAAGATCACAGAGAGTGTCTCATGATGTCACAGTAAGTTTCGCCTATTTCCTTTTTTTATTTTGCCCAAAGATGTTCACAGTGCAGTTGAGGTCTGCTGACTGTGGAGGGAGAGCCATGCAAGTCATTGTCCTGCTGCAGAATGAATCCTCTTCCACAGAAAGGCAGAAAGGATGGCCTCTACAGAACAGAGTGGTGCTTCTCTCTGGTCAACGTGCAGCTCATCCTGTGTGAGTCGCCACCTCCGGAACAGGCAAAACATCCTCACACCTGAAGATTTCCACCGCCAAACCTGACTGTAGGTTTTATGCGCTGTCTAATCCGACCGTCTCCTTAAATAAGTTCTCCCATTGCAACTTTGAAGTTCAAACTATGCTTCAACTGAGAACAAGACTTTCTTCCATTCTTCGGCGGTGAAATTCTAGTATTGTTTGGCCTTTGCTAAACCTTTAGACTTTGTTCTGTCGTCTATGAAGTGGTTTGGAAACTGCGCCTCTCCCATTTAGGCCACAGCTTGCCAATGGACTTTTGACTGCTTTTACTAACTGGAATAGGGCATCTTGGATGCAGATTCTGTTTTGTCTTGTAAAGTTGCTAGCTTGATACACTGGTCCTCAGATGGTGTGGTCACTTTAGTTCTGCCTGGTCTTGCTTTGGATGAAAATATTCTTGGTTTGTGAAAACCTCTCCAGCGTGTGTTGTACTGTGTTCATAGACATTTTCAATTAAGCCGCAATTTGGCACTGGGATAGTTTTTGAGCACTCAAGAGAAAAAATTTGGCCACCAAACTGCTTCACTAAGCTCTTCTGATATAGTTACGAAAAACTGGAAAATATTTTTTAATGAGGTTAAAGCACTGGCAGTATCAACAATAATGCATATAGGACCAAACTGATTTAGCCCATATCTGGTATTTGTTAAAAAACCAAAACAAGTCCAACTGTGTATTAGGAGCATACATGTGTTCATATCATAACAAAATATATGGTGTTACAACAATTTGAGAAAACCTTACCAAATGGTAATAAATAAATGGAGATATCAACTGAGTTAAAAATTTGGATTAGTTTTTGATAAATAATGAAAAACAGTTGTTGCTAGAGGAATCAGACTTTTTGGACCCACTGTAACTTTTGAAGAACAGCTAAGAACACTTGGGTTAAAGGGATTACATCTCTCTGAAGAGAGATAATCTAATGCCCAAACCCGTTGAACTTGATGACACACCGCTGTGCCATACATAATACACACAATAATGCATAACACAAACATCTGACATTATTCGGTGCTTGAAATGCAGTGTGTTGTAAGCAAGGTTAAGGGGTGATGTTAGATAATCATTCCAGTGTCAGTAGGGACAGAAAATCAAAACATGAACTCTGATTCAATTAAGAGATAGATACACGTGGGACGTCTAGGTACATGTGGGGTGGCCACCATTTTGAAAGACTACCATTAACACAAAGCAGATGTTCAGATTTGGTTCATCAAACTAATACTGTATTTGAATCTACCAGCTGGGGAGACGTGTTTGTTAGTGTGTGTGTATCTATAGAGAGAAGGAGGAGATGGAGAAGGGCTGCATTCCAACAGTGCGGACAATGACTTCCAAGCCTCGTCTTCTTTCTTACATTCACACTCTGATATGAAAACATCAAGACAGATCTAATCAAGAACACGAGCGCTGGATAAATACTGGCAGCTCAAATTTGTTTTCCCCCCACTCATCTGGTTGATTTGATCGTTTCATTACTGTCAAAGCCCCGCCTCAGAAACCCAACTGTCTGTCTGTTTTAGACGACAATAAAAAGAGCAATTTTGTGCCATGGGGAAGAACAAAGAGCAGAATTGATCCAAATTAATATGTTTAGCCAATCAATGTGTTTCCAGACCAGCGGAGGATGAAGACAGCAGATGCGGGCAGAGAGACAAATCACTTTAGGCCTGCATATCCCCCTCCGCTGAATTGTGATCAGAGCTGCCACGTCAACCGAATAAGAATTTCAGCTGTATTGAAGGGTTTTTGTGTTATGTGGTGCCTAAGCTTTTTTTTTTTTTTTTTTATTCTTTGCAAACTGAATTTGTATGGGAAACACTGCTTCACACTGTATGGATGCAGCCCGTATAATGAGAATGTTGACAGAGAGGTTTTCTTGTGTCGATTGACTCACAATTCAGGCCCACTGCACAGAGTTATAAGGGCCGGGGCCGCCCGGCGATCTACTAACGCTTCACTCATGCCTCGAAGAATCAACTGCAAACCCACCACACAGCAGGACGAGAGGGAGAGAGAGTGAGAGAGAGAGAGAGGGAGAGGTAGAGAGAGTGGGAGGAGAGACAGCAGTTGAAAAGATAGAGGGAGAGTGACAGAGATGGGAGCGCGAGGAGGGAGGATACAGAGAGAAAGAGTGACAGGAAAAAAAAGGAAAAAGATGGGGTGAAGATAACCAACCAACAGCTGACAGGTCGGTCAGGAGGAGGGGTCCTGCTTCAAAGGAGTGGGGTAGGGAGGAGCAGGAGGAGGAGGGGGAGGGGTTACAGATGAGCATGCTGGGATTGTGCTGCATGCAGACAACTCGATGCACGAGTCTGGCAGGAGGACGCAACGAGAGTTAGTGTCGGTTAGTGTCGCAGACGGATGAGGCGACAAGAGCGAGTGTTGGTTAGTGTCGCCGACTGGCCGATGATGCGCACATGCACGGTGTTAGTGGTGACACTGGTTATGGTGACGCGCCGCCCACGACGCAGCCTACGCCTCAGCCGGAGCAACACAAACACTGACATTCATTCTAAAAATGTCCCTCAGTGACAATTCTGCCAGTTGGACACTACTGCAACAATTACTCATCTTTGAACATATTAAAACACTTTTTCCTGTGAATTCAACATCTGTATCCACTCATCAACACCAACATTGGATAATTCGATGATCAGTGATGATATTTATCTTGTGAGTTATCTGGTTTTGTGCTGAATTTGCTCCTCTAAGGCACAGACTGGTGTCAGCGTGGCGGTTCTCTAAGTCAGGCAGCAGGGAGAAGGGGGGAGAGAGACGCGGCGCGGTGGTTTATTGTCGTCGTCGTTGTTGTTGTTCCACTTACATTTCAGGGTCGGAGGACAGTGTGATGAGAGCCGGCACCACTCTCTGAGCTACCAGCGTCTCATTCACCCCCTTCACCAGCAGCTGATCGGATTGGACAGAGCCAGCCGTGATGTCACAGAGGTGGGCGTGGCATTGGGACAAGAGCGAGCAACACCGCCGATAGATAAAGAGAGAAAAGAAAAAAAAAGAAAGAAAAAACAGAAAGGGGAGGAAAAAAGAAAACAAATACAAAAAAGATAGAAAGAAAGTGATATACAATGACAAGAACTGTAGCTGCAAGGCACGGAACGGCACTGCATGTAACAAGCAGGGGTGTATGCACACACACACACTCATACATACACACACACACACACACACACACACACACACATACATACAGACAGACACACGCACACTCACACAGACACACACACACACACACACAACACACAAAGGAAATGGCAAAGCCAGCATAGCTCAACTGCACATATACTGTAACAACGAGGTGAGAATAAGGCTGTAGGCCCTCTCCACAGACTCTAGGTCAGATTTTTTTTTTTTATTTCATTAACCTTATGTTGATAATACATTTGATGGTTTTCTCATCTGATCTGGGATCTGTGGTAGGGGACCACCAAGTTTT
Organism: Myripristis murdjan; assembly: GCF_902150065.1. Lineage (NCBI taxonomy): Eukaryota > Metazoa > Chordata > Actinopteri > Holocentriformes > Holocentridae > Myripristis > Myripristis murdjan. Next base: position 17,431,613 of record NC_043999.1, read on the forward strand.
GACAATGGTGGACAGCTATACCACTATGGAATGGTGACAGCGAGGTGTTGGGGAAAGGGGAAGTACTTCACAATAAAGGGACAGAGGGAAACATGAATATAGCCTACCACTCCTCCTCACCCCAGTATACAGTAGGTCAACACTGGCCTGGTTCCACTCCTATCACTAGATCCTTATTCCAAAAGCTATCCGTTCAGTGTGCACCGATCTCCGAGGACAGGGAGATGTGATTTAGCATGGCGGATTCCCATCACTTAAGCCAAGACTTTTGGGGTACGAAAAAGCAAGAAAATAACACAGGGAATCTGCCATCTCTCATTAAAAACTGTTAGGAATCTAAAAAAAAATGCTGATAAAAATCAATATGCTTGTGTCTTGAGAAGAGTGAAAAAGAAGAGGCTGTGATACTGAATCAGACTTTGAGGACACTGACCTGAACCTTTTTGTTACACACAGCAGCTCCTTAAGTAATCAATTTATATTCACAACAGTGATCAGTGCAGACTGAAAGGTTTGATGCAAAGGAAGGTCTAGTGATAGGATTGGAGCCAGGACGCTGATGCGGGCTGGGTTACGGGGATTTTTCATCACACTTACAGGACACCAGCTGAATATTTAATGTATGTTAAAGAGCAGCAATAGCAAGCAGAGCTAGTGCATATAGATAGGCAAACATAAAATAGTATTTAAGTACATGCTAGGGCTGCACAATTGACTATAATTGTACATACAACTTTAATTTCCGTTATTAATATTACATGCCATTTAATTTAAAATGTTTACTGTAGCTGGAGATATTCAATACGTTGATATAAGATGCCAAAAATAGTGATAAATATATAAGTACAAATAGTTATGATTACAATATACATCAAAATAATTAAAAATACCATTTCAGCCATAATCGTGCAGCCCTAATACATTCTGCTAATATACAGTACATCTTATGGTATAGTGCTTTATTCTTGTGAGGACGTGTCTCAAGAAAAATGTGAAATTAATTAAACAAATAAATAAATGAATCAAATATATCTGTGAATTATTTTATTAACACTGAAAACAACATTTTAGGTAGCATTCTATGCCAATATTACAATTACAGCAAAAGACCTCTCAATGGTGAGCATTTGAATATGTATCTGTGTGTGTACGTGTGTGCATGTGTGTGTGTGTCATACCTCAAACATCCGTGCAGCAGTACACCGGACCAGTGCCGAGGTGTGGACCACCCCGTACCACAGAACAGTCAGCAGCAACTCATGATACACCGGGTTGGCCCTGGAAAAACAACAACACATAAATATATGCAATAAATAAATAAATATAAGCTAATGTAAGTATAAGATCATATTTAGGATAGCTCTTAGGAAAAAGCCATGTAAATGCAATGTGAATCCAATTTTAAATTTTGATGCAATGGATGTAATGGTCAGACTACTTCACTTGGATATTGTTAAAACCAATTAAAACGTACAGAAAAAAAAATGTGCTGTAGAATGTAACTGCTAATTTCATATTTGATTTGTTTCCTGATGTCATAAGTGTGGAGATCTGTTAGTGTGTGTGTGTGTGTGTGTGTGTCTCACCCCAGCTCTACAAAGGAGGCCTTCAGGCTGTCGAGAGGTGCATGGGACAGAGAAAGGGTCGTCATAACGTCTTCTAGGAAACCCACCAGCAGCTTGCGATCCTCCTCCTATTCACAAGTGATAGTGCTCATGTTTTATAAGTCACACCAACACATTCTTACGATGTAATTCAGGCATAAGCATAGTGCAAAAGCATAAGCGCAAAAACCTTAGAAAAGGATGCTATTTCCAAAAGCACACAACTTGTTTCTGTACTTTGTCTGCAGCAATGTACTGCTGTAAACATCGCTTGTTGACAAATTATTTCTGTGAGTGACGTGTTATTTTGTGTACCCACATCAAAACAATAACATGGCGTTCCATTTTAGCATGGATTTCCCCTTAAAAATATAGAGAGAGACCATTAATGTGGTTTACATGCTCTCAACATAACACACAACAGAGCTTCAGGGAATGTGCTTGAATATGGCTTCACATGACTGTGTATATTATAAATAATTTGAATGATGGTTTAAGTGACATCTCTTGGTATGTTTTTTTTTTTTTTTTTTTTTTTTTAAATTGTTCCAGGTACAGTGTAAAAATCCTTACAAGATGACACAATACAACACGCATATGACAAATAAAGTGCTACTTTTAAATATTCAAAACACAGTCAACTACTATCTGGCTGCTGTCTAACATTAACTTACCTGATTATAACATGTCAGCACTCCAGTAGCGTAGATGGGGACTGTGGCCTTAGTGAGAATACCATTCCCTGCTGTAGCATCTGATATAAAGAGGAAAAACAGACGGATAGATAGACCAAAAGACAATAAATGCTATGTGCACATGCAGCCATTCAGATTTCTCAGCTTGTTTTACATGTTGCTGCATCAGACCTCAACTGCAGCTCAGTTACACTGTCAGATATTATCAATCTGTGATGTCTGATGCATTTATTGTGTGAGGAAGTATTTTAATTTTCATTTTTGGTGTACCCACTCTCCCCTCAACCTGCCTTGTGTACCTCTGCTTTAGCTAGTAATTTCCTACATTTCCCAGAATGCTGTTCAACAAACCCTGTGGAGCATTTTTGCATCCAGTCAAAGGTAGTGGAAAAATGGTCTATGGTAACTAGTTCCATTGTAGCCATTCTGTAAGTATCTCACTGCGCACATTTGCCCAGTTATGCAGGCAAATAAGAAACATACACCACAGCACAACAAAATAGGCCCAAAAATGCAAAAATACAGCGTGTCTACCAGCGTGTAACCTACAAAACTATTTAAACAAATCAAGACATAATGCCTTGTACTGCAGTCGACCTTCCTGTGCTGTGTATTCTGTAATATAGCTGGTCTGTAAAGGATGACACTTGTGGTTTCAGAAAAAATCAACTGAAAACTATGTGATATAATATAGAATATGATAAATGAGCGGTAGAATAAACAAGGATCTAAGTTAGGATGATGACAATGTAAAGTCATGATGATCTGGACGGAGACTGGGCCTCGATGTACGCCAAAACACATTTCATAAACAGCCACAATACCAAAGCTAAATCACTTGGCAGCCAGTTGAGACCAAGCGCCTCTTATAACTACAGAAACATGTCCGGAATGAGACAAAAAGAGGGGCACACCCATATCTGACTCCAAATAGCCTGTTTACACCAACAGTGTGCGTGTGTGTGCGTGTGTGTCTTTGCTCCACTTACCAACATTCTCCTCGGAGAGCCGGAGGATCTCTTGAAACTGTGGTTTAACCTGAAAGAGTGCGAGCCAAAAGGAAGGATAAACAAAATACCACCACTACCTTTTAAAACTCTATTACCATTTAAATGATATCATTTAGAGCACTCAATAGCCCAGACAAGCTTTTTATTGGCTATGAGAGGTCAGAGAATGGTGAAGTGGTTAAGACCGCCGCCCTTGGAAACACAATGAACCTATGATGGATTCAAACTTTGCCTCAGTACACTGTCAGTAATTCCCTTCTCTCTAGTCTTTATGAGTGCAGCTGGTTAAAATAAAGTCAGCAGGAATTTAGTAATTATAACAATAAAAGTGCACTAACACTTTCTAATTGCTCAGGTTGAGGAGGTGGAGAGTACGTGTGACAGGACTGAGTGAAGGTATGTTGACATAAAAAACCCCATTAAAACCAGACTGCTGTGTTAGCACATATTGTTAAAACAACACTTTTTGAATAAAATACTTGACTTAACCACTGCACTTAAAAAAAAAGCTTGTCTTCTGAGGCAACCTATCGCTTTTTGTGTCTGTCCATGATCGTCGTCCAGAGACGCAATCGCAATTTGCTTTCCTGCTCTTCTATTTTCCTCTCTTTTTTTATGTATCAGTCATTTTTTGTTCATGTTGTCCCTAGAGGGCTTTTAGAGGGAGAATCCTTAGAGCCTCTCTCAAAGGGATCATCCTCTCCCCCTTACTGAATGGCACAACTATCCTTAGGAGCAATTCTCCAATATCTCTCATTACCAATGAATGCTCTATTACATTTATCACAGCCTTTCCAGATTTCTTCACTCAAATTAGTCTCTCCTGATTGAAATAAGATAATCATGCAAAGGAGAACAGTACAGCACAGCACAGCACAGATTCTGCAATCAATAAAACAACATATAATCAAAAAAAGCTGCATTTCAGTTAATAATGATTAAATAAACACCACAAAGTATTCCTCAGGTTATTTTTTTACTAATGTGCGTGATCATAGCCGTTACAAGATTTTACCTTAGTGTTGGTGAAGATCTTGCCGAAGGTACGACAGAACCTCCAGAAGAAGCGAGAGAACTCATGGACGCAGGTTGATGAGGTCACATTGATGCGACCCACTATCTCTATCAGCTGGGGAAGGCTGGAGACAGAGCAGACAGAAGGAACCGAGGGAATCTATCTTAAAGTCTCTCATGTATTTGTTGGATATTTGCAAGTGTGTGTATAGTATCCTGAAATACTCCCATCTGGATGTGTCTGCAGTGTGCATTCATGCATATTCATGTTGTTTCATGTTTGTTCTGATGTCTCTGTGTGTGTGTGTTTTATTGCATTTCTCACAGTTGGTTGACCACCCATAGCAGGCTGTCCCAGCCGGTGGTTCCCTCATGTTCTAGCTGGTGGTCGTAGAGCAGCAGCAGGGCGCTCAGCATCTCCCTGCTGCCTATGATCGTCGCCACATCCTGGAGGGGAGATGCTGGCCTGGGGAACCGGGTCACTGGAGGGTCAGAGACATAAAACAAAGACAGGAACTTAAGAGATGTAGGCCTGCTAAATGAAATATCACCATAAACCCAGTAGACTTGCAAAGTGGATGGGATTATACTTGGCAGCCAGGGTTCAAGTTCATTTTCTTAAATGTGTTGTTACAGAGCAGCCTGCTTAAGCATTTCAAGCACTTGGAAGCATCTGGAATTCTCCCAGCTGAATCATCAGTACAAAACCAAACATCAGCTGCACTGAAATAATTCAGGTTCATTGAAAGAAATGATCAAAGGTACATGTCTGTGTGCATAAGAGACTGTTAGGAGATAAGTCAACTTGGAGTCCCACAGTGCATCGCCTTAAGAAGCAGCCAAACACCAAACTTAAATTTCTGTTGCCAGCATTGTTTAATTTGAGCTTTGAGCTGACTTTATACACATTTTTGGATCACTTCAAGGACTATGTTCCTGACTGCAACCACCAATCTGGAATACAATATAATATTATACTGAATATATTTTGCACATAATTTGTGGATTTAGTTAAGGTTCTCACCATAGTAACGGTTGATGAACGGGTACTGTATTATTTAGTGCAATTTGACAAACCAAATGGACAGAAGAATGTGATTTCTCAGAGACTAAGCTGAGACATTTGAAACCGATGGTCATAACATAACCCTGCAGTACTGTTTATCTATCCAGGAGACTCTTGTGATTCGATGTTGAGTAATAGTGCGGTTATGGTTGAAAGTCAAATTCCAAATTAGGAAAAACAATAGGGGGAAACACAATCCAGCAATTTGAAGTGCTATCCTAACTCTACCCCCCCTATATGCCCTCAGCTTCCCGTCCTCTGAATTAAAGTGAACATACCACCCTCTTCACCTGTGTATGTGTATGTCATCCCATGACAACTTGGCTTGGCTGATAAACTATGTATCGTTCAAGTGTGCATGTGTGTCTGTGCTCGCCCTACCCTCTATAGCAGGTATCTCTCCATGGAGTTTGGCTCTGCTGGTGAAGGGCGCGTTCTGCAGCACCACAGCAAACAGAGGTGGGATGAGAGACTGCAGCGCCGACAGGAACATGTGCAGCTTGTGTTCGTCCAGACCATGTTCCCCCTGCTGCAGAGAGGGAGGGAGGGATAGAAGGAGGAACAGGCGGGTCAGAGTCAACGAGAACCTAATCAAGGTAAGCAATTTGGTGTGAGCTTGGCGTTCGGATAATGCCTGCAACAAAAGCCCAATGAATCTAAATGTTTTTCCTTTGGACAGTGTAATCAGCAGAATCAAAGTGTTATTAGCAGAACCAAAGTAAAATTATATTTTAAAATACGTATAGTTTTCCCTATATATGTTTTCACTATTCTCTCTCTTGCTATACATATTAATACTCTTCTGCAGACCTGTTATTGAGAATAAAAACATATTTCTGCACGTCCTCTATATTGTATTTTAAAAATGATTTCCATCTCTTTTCTGTCTCATTTCTCATGTGTTTTTAGTCTTCATTATTTAAGAAATTGCAAACATTAGTAGACATAGACGAAAGTATCCCAAAAAGTAAACTAAAACATTTAATCGCAAAATAACACATGGAATACACTGAACATCACAGACTGATGACATATAATAGAGTTAGAATATCAAAGAGTGAAATTTCCTTGAATAAATTCATTTCTATATCCCACCTTAAGATGTTCAAGAGTTGACCTTGATGATTGTTTATATTTCTAAACCCATCATTTTGCAGTGTTCGTGTTTACATTTTGCTTTGCAGTGTCATTTTCCTATTTTACTATTTGTATTACGGTCAGATTTCACTATAGAGATGACCTTACTTTTGACAGTGTATCAAAAATTGCAAACTAAACATGCTGACTACATAAGAGAGCGCTTGCTTCTGGAATCCTAGACAAGCAGTTTTTGATGTGATAACAGCAGTACATCTGTTTGGATGACTCTACTGCAGTAACATAGCACATTTGGATTTTTCCTCCTCTTTGCAGAAGAGTATCTCATATGTGCAGTGCTCTTTAGGCCAGTACAGGACCAGGTGAGGGCCCTGACTGGACCAATCCAGGATACCTAACCTTCCTCCTTTACTTTGATTGGTTTCTCAATTTGCACAAGCAGGTAGAGGATGAGGAAGGCGCTCCACACCCACACGCACTTACCGTAAGCAGCTTCTCTATACGTGCCAGCAGGGAGGGGATGAGTGCAGTGTGCAGGGTGCCCAGCTCTGTGGTCCAGGCAGCAAAGGCAGGGATGAAGACCTGATGGATGGCACTGACCACCCGCTCTGAGGGATCCCCCAGTGACAGCAGCATCAGCTCAAAGCCCTAGAGGGAACACACACACACACACACACACACAGATATGGAAACAGTAGGGTTAGCTCTTATGCCTACAGTATATACTTGTACTTTTTACATGCTTATTGCATTCCACCAATATGATGATATGATGATAAAATATATCCGTGTGACTACCAAGTACAGAGAGTACATGCACAATATCCTACAGTGAGTTGAAGACACACACTGCAAACTCTAACACTACCCCCTGCAAACACACACACACACACCTGTGAGTACTTGTCTGGGTCGTCTATGTAACCCATGATAATGCCCAGGCTCTTGACCACAGCCTCTCTGACCATGTCGGCCTTGTCCTCAGCTAGCATCTGCTGCAACATGGACAACACCAGGGAGCTACGAATCTCTTTCTGCAGAGGGAGAAGGAAAGGATGAGAGACATATTTAATGTATACATAATTTTTTTTGTTTGTTTGTTTTATTTTTTTTTTTGTATATTCTTCCAGCTCATCTTTAAGTACATATGTGTGATCTCTAACTCTTGTATTGCTGCAGGGTGATGTGCATACCCAGGAAGATGACCAAACATGCACATGGTCCATAGCACATAAACACACACACACACACACACACACACACACACACACACACACACACAGAAACTATAAAATAAAACTGTGTGAGATTCATTCTCTCTAATGTTATCACCGCTCTCATTTTCTGTAATAATATCAAATTCTACAAATAAGGCCACATCCTTTTCGATTTTTGCAGTTTAATGATTTTACATGTTTTATTTGTATGCGATGTGCTTACAGGCAGGTATGGTGCTAAGGCTCCACAGGACTCTGCAACCAACAACCTCCTCTCAGGATACTTGTGGTTAATCTGAAAATGAAGCGAGAGAGTGAGAGAATGAGGCAAAGAAACAATGGTGGGAGGAGGCAGTGAAAGAGAGCGCAAACAAAGAAAGGAGGAGAGGGCAAAGATGGGAGGGCAGCCACAACGGAAAGATAATAACAACTCGAGAATCATCAACAAGTTGACCCTGTGGAAACCACAATTTGTCTTCCTAGGCAGAGATTCTCAGCCTCCTGACCGCAGGCAGCTGCTGTTGCCATGGGAGCAGATTTTGTTTATCATGAATCCGCTACATAAAGTGACCCAGGTGGCACCGAAAACAAATCGCTATCAAGTTTAAGTCTGGGACACAGCGGAAGCGATAACAGCGATTTCCAGAACCAGAACACATTGAGGAAAGGGAATTCATCTGCAATTAGTGGAAGTGGCACTCAATGGTGCAATATGTTCCAAAAACAGATGCTCTTCTACTGTACTATAAAGTAGCATATGTTTGCCTCAGATTTGAGTCCAAGTTGCAAGAATGTAAATCACTTTCATTACTAAATCAATTGAGTAGGAGACACAATAAAATAAAACAGCCAGAGGTCATTACTAGGGCTGAATGATATGTTAACAAAAAAAGCAATTATGTTCACAGATTTTGCAATTGTGATGTGATTCAAGATTTTAGTGGGATGATAACTTTGCATCATGGTTTTAATTTTCACGGTGAAAAAAAAGGAAAAACAAAAACAAAACTAAAATGATGATGATATGGTCTGCATGAAAATCTATTTTCTTATGCCTGGACAATATGCTGTGTAGGCAGGGATACTTCATTTACAGTGGTGTTTTGTCACACATTTGCCTTTAAACAAAAAATGCAATTTGGATATTGCGCTTGGCTAAATTACGATTTAGATAATATTTCAAATAATTGTCGAGCCCTAATTTTTTTACACAAGAAAATGATTTGTTTTTGGTACTTAAGTGGCACAGGTAGAGTTGTATGAATGAAAGAATAAATGAAATCCCAGAGAAAAGTTTTGGAAAAAAAAAATAGTTTGGGTAGTCTCCCCTCCTCACTTTCAAACAAAACAAACAAACAAACACTACTGATAATTATTTTGCTCCTTTTCAACATCATAATTGCTATCAGTCGTGCCAGCCTATGGACCGTACCTGTTCCCAACACTGAGGAAGTAGCTCAGCCTCAACGCGGGTGGGACCCACGTGCCTCGCAAAAGCCACACACCCCGTCAAGATCATTTGCCTGTGGGAGTGCAAATACGACGCACACAGACAGACACACACACACACACTTATAAAAATACAATACCAGCCGGAAAGAAGATAATTTAAGCAGATGAGACCAAGGTTAAACATGCCTCTCAGACCCTTGCACACACAACAGCAACCTTCAAAACTTTACCTGGTGGGGAAGGATTTTAAACAGATTTCACGCCTATCGCTATAATGCACATCTTTCGCAATGTTTCCTGTCTTCCTCTACCTCTCCTTACCTTGGGGTCAAATGGAGTGGGCTCAAATTGAATGTAACGGAGCTAATTGTTGAATTAACTGTTATTTACTAATGAATAATGTTGGACTTATAGTAGTTACATAATAGATTCTTTCATTAGTGGTGGAGAATGTGTCAAGCACTGAATATAACTCAATGCTAATACTACGCTATTTAGTGGTTTGGGTAACACAGACAAACACACACACACACACACCTCTGTTCGTCATCTGGTCTCTTAATTAGGTTGAAGAGGATGTGGAGGAGCTGGTCTCTCTCCTTAGGCTCTGGGTGAAGGCATGCTGTACACAGGATGAGAGGAATCAATTCCTAGAGAGAGAGAGAGAGAGAGAGAGGAAGAGAGAGAGACACACACAAAAACAGAAGAAGGGGCATCAGTTTGGATTAATATGTATTAGAAGAGGGAGGGTCCAGATATTACACACAACAGGGAAAGGGTCAGTAGGAGTCAACAGGTCTAGCAGGCCTGACTGTCTATGGAGTAGAGGGAAAAGGAGAAGAGGGGAAGCGACACTGAAAAATGTGAGAAAAGCAGCAATGTGGAGTATTCAACAAAGGGATCACCAAAAAAACCACAACAGAAAACGTGCAAAATGTACCATCAATATCTCGCTGGTGTTGACCTTGACTGGTTTGACTTCAAAGTCACACACATACAACAAAGATACTGCAGAAACGTACAGCGCGCACACACACACAGACATTAAGACACATGCTCCCTCACACACAAACACACAACAGTACATAGGTGCACACGGACAGACACGAACATGCCTGGCGCTCTAGTCCCCCTACTACGACAAAGCTCTTTCCCACGAGTTCAGCCTGAGTTCACAGAACCTTACAGCCCGAGGGGAACGAGCTCAGCTGCCCTTGATACAGGGCCTCCATGGCCAAATTGTGGCGAGCACTGCATTCCCGCCACACACACCCAAATTAGAGAGCACACACCAAGTTAAAAATATGTTTTTTCAAACAAACCCTGTATTTTTTTCCAGGAAGATATCATATTTTCCTGTCGAGTGTTGGCAGGAGGAGTAAAACCCCAACACTGGATGGACAGATGGACTTACGGAGAGAGACTCGGGTAAAGATAGGCTGCGATGACTCACTCGCTTAACGCTGGATCAACCCTCTGTCTGAAGTTGATGCCATGTTGGCCATCAATTCAAAAGTAAAAATATCACACTCTGGTATTGAGGGGTCATTTTAAGTGGCTGCAAGATTGGTTCAATGTGAGTGAAATCGCTCAAGCGTAAAATAACAGCAAAAACCTGCAAATTAACCAGATTCGTCTAAATGCAACTGTCACGTTCAATAATCGTCCTCACTGGACCTCTGAAAGAACCACACATCCTCACAGGAGGAAGATTTTTCTAAGACTCAACAGTAGTGGCCTGATAAAGCAAATAAATGAATAAACAAATAGCACACATCTAAAGCTTGAACCCACGGTGACCCTGTTCTATTCCGGGGTGAATTCTTCCGCTCCTGATGTGAAGACTCCTTTAGAAGGTCCTCCCCAGATTAAACATCTGACCGGCGCTGGGTAAACATTGTGGGCAGGTAGATGGACAGCATGACGCCAGACCAGCACCCAGAGGCCGGGGGGCCCGCTAGCTGACCATGTGCAAAGATCAAGGGCCACTGCATAATTTATGCTGATCAAAGTGCATCGCTTGTCCAAGACTGTTACATGATGAATGGTGGAATTTAAATGTCCACACTTGTGCGCCAACATCTATGTCCAAATGTTAATTTTTTGGTTAATCTGAATATCCCTTACTAGAAAATGTCCAACTTAACAACCAATATATTTAGGCTTAAAATTGAATGTTCCAACATTTTCTTGCCTGCCCTGACTCTCACAGAATCAAATGCTCTTAGTGAACGAGCGCTCATATTGACATTACAATAGAGTAGCCAAGGGGAACACTGGAGGTTCCAAGAGGTTAGCGATCACTATCTCTTTTAAGTTTGCATGTGTAAATGTCATTAAAATGCAGTGACAGAGCAAACTATGCCTTCAGATTTTCAATGAACAGTCTTTTGAATATCATTTGTCTCTGACTTCAGATTTTCTACACTGTCTTATCTCCTCCAAATGCCTTTCTGCTCACCCTCTTTTTCTCCTGTCCGTAAGGTGCATTATTCTTTAACTTCCAATTTCCTTTATAGAGGCAAGAGCAAGCATTCAACCAGTGTTGTCAGAGAAACCAGAATTGGGATACAAGGCACATACAGCACAGTGTAGAACTACATTACTGATCTTGTCCACTTTAACGGAGAGAAACAAATGCATCACAGCGCATCCCTGGCTTGGGGTTCGGTGGTGCCTTGTCAGCATAAAGCCTATTTTCCCCTCTTTGTGTGATCTGCATCTCCTTGCTGCAAGGTCTCTTTCACATTTAGACCTTTGTGGGCAATAAGCCAACATCTGGGAGAGGGGCTTTTATGTGGTTTGCATGTAAATCCCTTATCTCTTGTCTTGCAACAATCTTGATAAAAGTGTCCAAGCTCTTTGTCTTGTACATTAAAGATAATTAACTTAGCCAGTGGAAAAAGGGAAGTGAATCTTGACTGCATGTAGTTACTCTCTTCAAAGTGATAAGACTTCTATGGAAGCCACCTGTGTGCATGCTGTTTACATTGAATGCAACAAAGAAAACAGTCTTGAAAGTATCCCCCTTTTTGACATGTTAAAATAATGAAGACATGTTTATACACGCACAGTGTAAATGCAATGGCAAAAACCACAATGAAACATGGTGACTGGTATGTGTAAGGTATTCTCCTCCCTTCACTTATCTTAGGAATATTGCAGAAGCAAACATTCTTATCCAGAAAAGCCAGTGCTACTTCTTGGTCGGCAAAACTGTTACCCACTTGTTGTATAAGTCACAATCAAACTATTCTCACTTAAAGAACAAAATTCAAACATTACAGAGCAATAAGGTGAATGCACTTCACGCTGAGCTACAGTGCAGTATGCTGAAAAAATGTATTGTCTAATGATTTATGATGTCTGATAATAGTGCCAGGTGGTAGCCAGAGTTTTAGTGCTTTAATGGGTCACTCCACCGTTTCAACTCAAACACCTTTTGTTCTCGTGCGGGTATCACATTCTAACAACTTAAGGTGTGTCTCCAGGCTTGGGGTAGCTGGCCAAATTCTAGCTGCAGAAGGATAGTGTGAGCACTTCTCTGTGTGTGTGCGTGTGTGTGTGTGTGTGTGTGTGTGTGTGTGTGTTACATACATGGCTGATGAATCTAACGGACATGGTACAAAGTTCACACTGCTCAAGTGGGCCCTTGGTGTCTCAGTGTTCTGTTGCCTTTGATTTTTTTTTTCTTCTCCTTACTCATCAGTTTGTTTTTCCTTGATTTTGGAAAGAGCCCAAGTTCTCCATAACTGTCAGTGGATCATTAAAAAAACATAACCATGGTGATATGCAAAGCAGCCAGACAGAGGGCCAATCCAACCTGACTTACCTCTTTGAACCACCACGTTTTTTTTCTTGACCTCTTATCTCATCTTTCAACAGAGTTTTTTTTTTTTCAAATTTCAAGCCAATGGCATTTGTATATACATGAACACACTTCCATGAAACTACTTATGTGCAAACACCTGTGCAGGTGTTTCTGCTTTACAGCTTCTGGGAGTGATTGCGTGTTAACCCCTAATTTATTTTCCTAACATCTTCTGATCTGTCCACAGAGATTATGTGTTAACTCTGCACACATGCATGCGCCCACACCAACAGTCCAAGGAAGAGAGCTGGTTTACATTTAGTAAGGTTACTGGGAATCACTGCACACGCCATTTCAAGGACTCACCAACCTTCTTTCTGGATTACATTTAGTCATAACAGCACAGCAGAAGGCTGTTAGTTAGTGAACAAATTTAGAGAAGTCATACGTTTATAATTAAAATCACTCCAGACTCAGCCATTTATGGGCTGCAAGTGGTTAAAGCAGCAGCCATTAAGAACAGCAAACTAGGTGGGGAATCAGAAACCAGTCTGATAAGGATGGAGGACAGCTCTAATAGCAAAACATGACCCACTCTGATGAATACAACTGCCATCTGTAGGCTTTCACTGCAAAAATCCATATTGTTTCTTTCATAATAACAAAATAAGATAATAGTAGTCTAAAGAAACATAAATATTAGGTAATAAACTTGATTTTGGCCATATGTGTTACATTTTGAAAACTTCTGGCAAATAAGTCTTTAATGCTATTAAAAATGAGTAGGGGTGTAATGATTCAATCATCGCATTGATGCACCAATCACTAATTTGGCCAACTCACCTGCATCAATCTGCTAAAAGAAACCAATGGAATGAGCAACTTTATTTTAGGCTTGAAACAATATGAAATGCTTTGAATCCGATTTGTTAAAAACAACCTACTGTTGTCGTGATCTCACAGAACACTATGAGTATCAAACTTGAATCAAACCCAATCATTCCAAACAAGAAAAAATTGTTCTTAAATCAAATCACAAACTAGTGAATAGTGAATCAAACTGAATCTCTGTCAAGCCAAAAGTTTACACCCCTACAAAAGAACGCTTCTGGCACGTGAAAGCCTAATTGACAGCAGTTGTTGCCAAAAGACACCAGGGCCAGCCTTCTGTATTTTTGGTTATGGATCAGGTGAGAGAACCATGCAGATGACAGCGTGAGAGACTCACCTGGCACAGATGCGCAACCATTCTCTAGTAGCAGAGAGGCATGCACAAGAGCGAGAGAATGAGTGAGAAGAAAAGAGAAGGACAAAAAGAAACCAGTGAGAGCAAAAGGATAGAAAAAGTGGAGTGGGGGGAAAAAACAGCAGGAGAGAAGGAGGAGAAATGACACTGGTGAAAAAAAAAAATTGGCTCTGTCAAGAGATGTGAAATACCCAAAACAATAGATACAGACAGGGCAGCCAGGTAATTTGCACATTACATCTATGAGGTTAGCACTGCTACCAGTCTATATTTATGCCTGTTAGCACTGAAAGGTTGTTAATTTCTCTCACTGTACAGTTTGTTGGCAGCAGACAGTCAAATCTGTAAAAGGCAACAAGGATAAAGACGGTACAGTGTGTGTAGCATAAACACAATCATTTTGAGACATTAGTTAAATTACCATAAACAAACAAGACTACTGCCAAGACTGGAAGCCTCTACTGGTCTCAACACTGCATTTTTCATAGCGTGACAATGGGTTTTGGGTGATATGTGGAGCTGTAGGTGTGGAGAACTACTGCAGTTTTAGACGGTGATGAAAATAGCCCTGAGGCCAGCATATCATTTACAGCACGCCCAAATTCTTACACTGACATTAACCTTAATAAACCCAGACTTAACGATCTCTAATCAGTTTAACAACATTGGTATAAAACTGTGACTCTAAAAATTGATCCGGCGGGCTCTGTACCTGCAGCTCAGTGATACTGATTGTGATTTAATTTTTCAGTGATTTCTGCTTTATGGCACAAATCAATCATATCTGTAAAAATCAATGTTTTATGGCACAAATCAGGAAGAGTGTGTCCTTTTTCAGTGCAAACACAGTTAAAGCTTTTCTCACAGTGGAAGATGGTGGAATTGGAATTGGTTGTGTTAGTATTTCAATGCAAACAGTTCATAATGCTGATCATTTCTGATTTTCAGTGCAAAACATGGTGACACAATTTCAATTTGTATTCAAAGTTATTTAACATTTTCAGTACATTTTAACAATACTGTGATAAAACCATAAGAATTTTGGTTCCAATAACTGATTTTTAATTTAATCATCCCATCTTCTGTGTTTGAAAGTGCTACAAGAGTGCTAAAAGAGTTGGTTTATCTTGGCTAAGTGTCTGAATATAAACACAAGGTTTGGAAGGGAATTTACAGGCTGAGGATGAGCGAGCCTCACAGTTTTTCCTGTTTTTTTCCCCCCTCTGCTTAGCCTTGTTGCTCTGTGTGTATCTATAGAACAGAATGAAAGCAAGCCTGTGATGATGATGACAATGATGAAGGGGTACAGGGACAAGAGGAAGAAGAGGAGGAGGAGACGAGGCTTTACCTCTCGTTTAGCTAGGAGGACATTGGGGACGATGTGAGGCAGGCAGCGGCCCAACATTAACATCACACTCTCTTCACTGTCTGCTATACGAGACACCTGGGAAAGAGAGGGAAATTCAGAAGAATACATCTTTGATGAGATAAGCATGTTCTTATGCAGATTTTATGTATATGCATGTGTACATTTCCATAACTATGTGTATGTCTATATAAAAGTGAGCGTGTGAGTGTGTGTGTGTGTGAGTGCGGGTAGTGACCTCAGCTCCCAGGCGGCTGTCTGAGGACATTCTGCAGAAGGACAACAGGGCCTGCTGGAAGGCTGGGGATAACTTTCTGGGACACCACAAACAACAAGGGATCGGTTACTACAGTCTGCACCACTCGATCTGCACTCCATAACCAAGCTGGAGATTTCCCTGACCGCTGGATGATTGGGGATTGGGGTGGGCCGCCCCGCCATAGAGCTGCCACTCTCACATGTCACTGCTGTGTATTTCAATGGTCACCTCTGGTGTCACATGGTCTGAATACTGTTTTAAAGGCCTATGCATCCCAGCAGGGAAAAAAAAAAACTAAAATAGATAGACACAGGGTCCAAATGTGGGTAAAGTCTGGTTCCTCGGGTAAATAAACTGGGCCACCAGCCAATAACTAATTTCGAATTACAGCGTAAATTTCAAAGAGGTTGGCATTCTTGCAAGAGGTGTTGTCTGAATGACGCAGGAGCCCTGGCATCCTGGCATATGTAAAAACAATATGGTACAAAAAATGTATGGTAAATTTTCTCAGTTAACCTGCCATATGAGACAAAAAGTTAACTTTGGACCCTGTATAGACAGATGGCTATGAAGTTACAGAGGGACCGGCAACTATTAAACTGCAGGTGCTGATTAACGTGTGTGACATTAACATATGATTTTTGGAGATGTAGCATTATAGCAGATTATTCTCATAATTAGTGGTGTCAAATTATCGCGTTAATTGAGATTAATTAATTACAGTCATATTTAGCGCGTTATGTTTTTTAATCGAGTTAATCTAATTTCTAATCTCTAATTTTACTTTTTATAAAATCGGTTTGTAGGCGTTGGGCTTCCTGTGCTTAAATTGTTGGGGGTGGAAAACAATGGTCAGTCACACCCTGAAGTGGACATTGATTGGCTGTCATTGTGTTTGTGCCAGCCTGTCACTGGCCCGGTGGCCTGACCGTCTTTTTTTTTTTTTTTTTTTTTTTTTTTTAAACAGGTCGCCGGCCAGGCCAATCAGCTGTCGGTCCGGTCCGGCTGGCCTCACCAGTCTGATCCTTTTTTTTTTTTTTTTTAAGTCAGAGAGACAGGCCAGGCCAATCAGAGGCCAGCAACCTGTGAAGAGGTCAAGACATGATTGGTTTGTTTTGATTAACACCCGCCCCAACAGTCCGAGTCCGTTGTAAACAGGCACCGCATGTTGAGGAGGGGGTGTCGCGACTCGTGTGTGTGTCTGACTGTGGAGGAGAGGAGAGGAGAGGAGGTGGAAGAAAAGGTTGCGTGATCGAAGTTAATACATTACCGTATTCATCCGAATATAAGACGATATTTTTTCCATTGAAAATGCCCTGAAAAAACGCCCTCGTCTAATATTGGGGGTCTAAGCAAATACACATGTATTGTGCATATGTAAACCAGTAGGTAGGCTCGCCTGATGCCGCGATTACCGGCGAATGGCCGCATTGCTCAGTCATTGCAGCCGCGTATGAACAAAAATTGATATGGCAGTAGGCTAGGCTATGTGTGCGCCGCTCACCTGTCAGATCCGGCAGACCAGACCCGGTGCCGCGGCCGGCTCGCCTGATGCCGACCGGTGGCTTTTTTATTCAAACAAGATTTTGTCCATATATATATATATATATATATATATATATATATTTTTTTTTTTTTTTTTTTTTTTTTCTTCTTCCAAAAAAGGGTCTTGAAAAAGAGGGGTCGTCCCCCGACCCGCATCGGACTGATCTGCTACAATAATGTAATCAATTTAAAGGGAAATACCTCAAGTTCAGGGCTTTTCTCAGCAATTTTAGGTGAGATTAAAAAAGAGATTAATTAGATCAATTAATTACAGATCATAATTAATTAATCTCTCAATTTTTTTAATCTCTTGACACCACTACTCATAATATTCACAATGAAAATCTTTATTTTATTTTATTTTATTTTTTCTAAGCAGTGTGGTGGGTAAAAGTTTATATGTGAAATGTTTCTTCTTCCCTTGTGATGATAACTCCAGGGGGGCCCAATGGTTAGTGGAATTGATCAAAGGTCAAAAAGTTCAATCCCCACTAGAACTGGTGTGTCCCTTAAGAGCCATGTGTTCTGTTGAAACTGAGCAAGTGCCAAAACATAGCTGTTCACTCATGCATGTTGGTTCCAGGGTCAGGTAAAGTTACTGTTCTAATATATATTGTGGCTATGTAGACAACTGGCACCATCTTGTGGCTAAATTAGGTAACTGCACAGGGATGACTGGCATGCCTCTACTTGCGGAACAAACACAAAATGTAACATATGTCATGAGTCAAAGCACCTCATAGTCAAATTCATATTCATATTCCTTACCAAAACAGTGCCGTCACCACGGCCAAGGTCTACATAATCATCACAAGTACTGCCATTTCCTACTGTGTACATGAATTTGTCAATGAAGCAGACAGTTTCACCATTGCCCCCTCTGTTTTTTGCAAGTTTCACACTGTGTGCACGTGTCTGGCTTCTCACTCACCTGTTGGGTTGGTCAAACTGGACAGGAGGTCTGCTCTTTAGCTTGTTGTGAGACTGTGGGTGAGGGTGTGGTGTGTTCTGGGTGGAGGGGGGATCAGGGTCACTCTCAGGCTCTGAAACCCCCCGGATGTCCAAATACTGGCCATTGTCTGTTGGGGGCTGAGGGTAAGGGTACATTTAGTTAGATTCAATGGGCCACAGGTCCTGGGCCACCAAGAATGTATACCAAAACGACTGAAAGGTTATTAAGGCCACTTAAAGGTTTTTACAGGAACATGATAATATAACAAATATGTGTGAAAGCAAATACAGTCTGGAGGTTTGGGATACTAAACACCTAATAAGGAGGCTGTAATATGTCCAAAGCATACAGTAACTGACTACATACTACAGAGAGGGGGTCAGTAGAGCAAGTGGTGTTGGCTGTGGTGGAGAGGTTTGATGTAGCCTGGGAGCCCAGGTCCAGAGTGGCTGGAGGTGGGGAAGACACACTCCTCTTCAGGGTCTGAATCTCACTGAACAAGAGGAGGAGGAAGAGAGGCTGTCAGAAACTGCTACTTCTTTCTAATGAGTAGCAAGTCAATATACAACAATACACCTGTAAATGCATTGATAAAGCTATGCTGGTCGATACTAAGCAAGATGCAAAAGAGAAGAAGCAGACGCCTAGCTGCAGATGACAAACATTGGCTGTCTCTTCTGGATGCCCTCTGTGCTTCAAAGTGCCAAGAAAATCGGGTCAGATCAGATCAGGTCAGAAGATTAAAACAGGATTTATGCACCAGTGCTTGCATGGGATTTTCTACAGGCAGTGCTATCCTGTAGCTATAACTATTTTAGACTGGGCTGGAGCAAAACTGTCAGATTTTGAATGGTGGCAACTGGAGAGTCCAGTTGGCAAAATTATCAGTGCTGGGCTAAAGCTCAAAACCCCTCAAGTTCCATCTCTGTGCCAGCACAGTGTTTCCTCTCTAATTCCATGCAGCAGCTGTGCTTGGGGGTCAGTTTCATTTCGGTTCCCCTTCAGTGACTATTTCGGTCACAGTTATGGTCATAATTTGGACTTCAGCACTTAAAACGTGTGTTTTTTTTTTTTTATTTGAAAATGCTTCTTGTTTTTCCCAGCAGCAATAGTAAGTGGTAATACTGCTGACTGAATAGAGGAAACCCCACTAACCCGAACCCTTTGAACAAAGGTGGCCTCCATAATTAATGGAAGACAACAACACAACACAGAAGAAGGCAGCAGCACACCAGGAGATGCATACAGCAGCCTGCATTGTTCATGCACCTCCATATAAAACATACACACAAACACACACACACCTCTGCAGTTTCTTGATCTGCTCAGCCAGGCTCTGTTTCTCGCTGTTGAGGAGGCTGATCTGGTACTCCAACTCCTGGACTACCTCTGTCTGTTGCTACAGTAGGAACAAGAAGAAGAAAACAAGACTTGTTTACATTGACACTTTACAATCTCAGCACAAAAGCGGGTCATCCAGTGGGAAAAGTCTTGGTAAGCCTGTGATATCAGCCTTCTTCTTCTTCTTCTTCAAAAAAGTATCCATTTCTAATCCGGTTCCACAGATTTTTCATTGGAAGAATGTAAACTTAGAGAAAGAAGACGGGTAACTTCTTACGGCAGTACTACCTTGTGGGAATTTCAGATTTCAGATTACATTCAATTCAAACTTCTCAGCTGATGCAATGTTTTGGAAACAATTTTCTCATGACAAAAAAAATCAATTTTTACCTCTTATACATACTCCTCTCTCCTTCAATGCTACCATACTTCATAACACTTTAATAAAAAAAAAAAAAAATGTTCACCCTATTAATAAAAAGAAGTAAAAGAATTGTGGAAATGGTGTCTTTAACAATGATTAACATTCTTCTTGTGGTTTTTCAGAGTCCACAAATCACATTAAGACAGAAAATGTAGGTACTTTGTGATAAGCTATGTTTGCCAACATTTCAGCTGCTAACTAGTGAGCGAATAGCCCAAGGGTACTCAAGGATACGCCCAAGACATGAAGGCTGCCGACTAACTCGACAGAGAACTGAGATCATACACAAAAAGAAATGCTGAAGACTTTGCTCTATGTAGCAACCTGGGACTGTAAAGAAACTGTACTGGTCTTTTTTTGCTTTTTGCAGTACTGCTGAGGACCTCCACCTCTAAACCATGAGAAGTCAAAGCAAGGTGAAGGAAAAGAGTTTTGGAGGTGGTAAAAATGTTTCTAACGTCATAACATCTGACTCTGCCAAAGGCAAAATATCACTGACTAGGCAAAAACATAGCAACGGAAAGCCAATGCTGAAGACCTGTGGAATGAACCAGGAATTGATGCTACGAGTTGTCTAAAGGGGATAGAATAGAAAATGAGGCAAGCACACACACCTGCTGTGAGAGGTCAGGCTTCTTTGGGGGATCCTGGGTGATGTAGTTCCCGGGGAGTTCACCGAAATCAACACCCACTGCCACATCGACCATGTCCCGAGGCAAAGGGAGGGCACTGCCACAGTTCCTGTATAGCTGTAACAAGTCGGGTGGCTTGGGGATGTTAAGGCCCACATCGTCCCACAACTCAAAGTCCTGGCAACAAACACAAAAAAGGTTTGAGGCAAGAGTAGGGCTGCACTCTGCACTGACTGAGAGGAGAATAAGAGAGCTGATCTGAGCTAGTGAAATTTTATATTATCAAATCACCAGACCACCGCTTCAAGGCCAGTGACCTTATGCTTACAAATTTGGGACCCTGTCCAGCAACTGTCCTGCATAACACCAGAGCAGCCACCTTCCATTATTATTTTTTCAGATCTCAAAAGACATCTTTGTAATAGCACTGTGCCTAAGACAGAGTCGTGTTCCACTTCCCAGGGCATTCAGTTTACTGCCTTTTTTGTCTCTACATTTTCAATGTAGCATCTTTGAATTGTCTCTTTATTTTGTTTACTGCAATGATATATCTGGTGGCACATTTTACCTTAGGCATAGAAAGACATGAATTTCAAAAAGCAGGAAGACGTTTAATATCCATTTAAATATGAAGTGTCTGGGTTCTTTGGTTTGTTTACTTGTAATAGTGGTAACTGTGGCTTGAAAAATCTTTACCTGGTCATCATTTTCATCAGAGAAGGTGATGGAAGAAAGTTTGTATTCATTCTTTAATAAATATTCATTCACAAGGAAGTTTAAGGCTCTTTTCTCCAGTGGGCGGATAGGCTCCTGAAGTACAGAGGGGAGAGAGATTGTAATAATTTACAAAAGGCCTTCTGCAGATACTCTCACAGGGCTAAAAAAAAAAAATGAAACATTTATTTCTGATTCATTTGATCAGTGGAAAGAAACTCAGACATGTCTGCATTTTCATCCCTTGAGAATCCCCCACCTGAATCTCAGGACTTGACTTGAAGTTCTTCCTCTCTTGTGAGGGCACTTCGCTCTCTAGGAAAACGGAGAAAATATTCAGATGAGTTTGAACGGATGCCGTCCATCTTAAATGTAGAGGACTTCTCTTTAAAAAAGAAAGAGAAACAAGGCTGTAACCAAAAAGGGTTGAGGTGGAGAAGAAGTTAAAAGTACGCCACACCTGCTGCCTGAGTCAAGTTGGCGCGCAGAGCCTGAATGGTCTCCTTTGCTTTCCGTAGCTCAAACTCCAGCACTGGACAGGAAGTGACAACACACACACAGGAAGTGCATCCAACCAAACACAGGAAACAAACAAACAAAAACAAAGATGGCCATGAAAAACAAAACAATCACACAAAAGATTATAAGAGTCATAAGACAAAACAACAAAAAAAGGAGGCATGCAAATCATGAGCCTAAAGAACACATGCAGCAGAGGTTCATGGGATAGCCAGCTGGATGACAGTCTGTGTGATGAGTGGAAAAATGGGGGCGGGATTTCCTGCCCTCATTTTTCTCTCATTAACAGCACTGATATGACTGATTCAAAAATGGCAGTCAAAAGTTACCTCATCAGTCACCACATCAGTGCATGCAAAGTTAAAGAAGATGAGGAGAGCAAATCTATTCAAACTATTGAAATGCAGCCTTGATAATCTAGAAGCTGTCTGACAAAGGATTTTTTTCAGGCAAAAGCCTATTACAAAAAAGAAAAAAAAAATCATTTGGATTCATGCCGCTCAAATAACAGCCTCTGCTAGACTTATGTTTGGCTTATGCTTAATAGTTTGGGCCTTAAGACTATGAACAGGTCTGAAGCAATCTCTTGAGCAATCTCAGATACCAGATTCAAAATGTCAGTTAAGCTACTCTGTTTGACACTTAACCCTTTGTTCTCATAAAACAGGCACCTCCTAACATTACAATCAACCTGTTTCTGACGTCACATGTAGTCAGGAGAAAGGCGATTGGGACAAACAAGACAATTTAGATCATTATTGTGGCAAACTTCCAAGTCAATAAATTGAAAACTGATTTTTCGGCTATACGTAAAGTAACACTATATAAACAAAAAAAGAACACATAGGATCTTTCGCATGTGTAATTGCTCAGACACGTTTAAAAATAATAAGAAAGAAAGAAAGAAAGAAAAAACACACGCAAAAGGTAAGAAGCGATGGAGCAGAAAAAATATGTTGCATAGCCGTGCACTGAGGATCTGCCATCTGACCTGAGATGATGTCTAAACACACTCTTTCAGTCATTGCCGTGTGAGGTTGCATATTTTTAATACTTACATTTTGTTACATGTGACCTTCTAGCATGGGAAATGTGACATGCAGGTTATTATTTCTTGTCACTGAAGTCTCTAACGATAACCGTGGGCTACATTCTGAAGTTCGCTCAAGGGTAAATTCATATTTCCTAGTGCAAGATCTGAGAAAACTCTGTTTGTGCAAACTAAAATGTCAGCGGTATGTTAGAGGGGACTTTTTTCTGACATATTCCGCCCTGTTTTACCCTTTCATCCTGACCTTTCAAGCAGATCAAGAGTGCACAGGATGCAAGTGCAACAAAATGGAAAACCAAGAACAGAATAACGGGGGGGGAGGGAAAAAAAAAAAAAAAAAGAAAAAGAAAGAAGCTAGTCTGGATGGGGTGACTTGTCCAGTATTGGTCACTGGGGTTTGATCAACGTCAGGAGAAAGCCAGAAAACCCAGAGTCAGACAGCTGGGGGCAGACATCTTTGCAAGAGGAACATGGGGGAGAAGGAGGGGGGAGGAAGAAGAGATGTGAGAAAGGATGGGGGGGAGAGAAGGTGCCGAATTGGGAAGAGGAGGCCGCGTATAAAAAACAGTATTTCAAAAAATCAAATAAAAAATATGCATCATTTCTGGTTAGGAAAATGGAGCCACCATCTCTCTGCTGCATGGTTTTTACTGTGCCCTTTCTATGCAATCATTTGTGATTCATCACCATCCATTAAAGCCCCCATCCATAAGCCAGCTATTTTATCATATGAACTTTGGGTATATGCACCTTGATTATTGAGGCTTGTATATTACTTCAGCTTTTCTCAGCTTTTATTAACACAAAAATACACATGTAATCGACGCTTTTACAGCCCACAAAAATGAAAAGTAAAAACATTAAACCCTGCAATGTTCATATTTAGCTGTCGCATACTGTCTGTCCTTGTATTACTAGCACTGTCAATTGTCATTCCAGAGTGAAAATAATATCTTGACAATATCAAAGCATAAGCAAAGCTCAAAGTACAACGGGGTTTAAACAGTAAGTGCACAATCATGCAATTGCACACTGCAGTTATGGATTGGGGCTTTAAGGCCTCAGTGACTAACACTTACCTACCAAAAGGATAGAGGAGAGAATTAAGTTAATGTTGGATATTTTAGCTATTGTACTATAACAGGGCGAAAAGGTAATGTTGCCATGTCGGCTGTCATAAAACAACAGAAAGATGTAAACAAGAGGCGGATTAAGTCGACGGGATATGAATGGTCTCTGTTTCATATGTACTGCTCCCATGCATACCATACAGTCATATGTTAGTGTGTTTGCTTTCCCTTATTTAACTATGAAATGATTCGTGCCAACATCTGGAAAAGTGCTGCTGGTAATTACTATCAAGACCAGTGTTATGTTCTCCTTGATGGGGCGGCGTCAGCGTCAGGCAGCCCCACCAGCAGCCATCTTTACGCTGTTAATGTATTTGGCTAACACTATGTGGTGGTGTGTCACGACGGAGCCACAGGGGGACGGGGGGTGTGAATTCAAACAGTGCTGAGACAGGTCCTGCACCTAAAATACCACAGACTGACTCAACCATGTGACAGCCGACAGCAGGAGGTGGAAAGAACACCTCTACTGAGTTACAGAAAAAAAAATGGAGAGTAAGATTTAGGAGGGAATTTAGTGTCAGTTAATTTGTCATATAGTCGGCTTCATGAAAGGAGGGAGGTCCTCATCAGTGTACGTTTAATAACATATGTAGGCATCAGAGTGCATCTAACCCCTAACACACACAAAGCATACAATCTGTGCTGTAGACAATGAATCTGAGAGGAAATTTTTTTTAAAAAAAAATGTTGATTTTTTTTGCTGTTTTGTTCTCTTCATTTATTATTCCACTTTTTTTTTATTTCTGTATTCATTTATCTAGTCACTGTTATTACACAGCAGCGCCACTGAGACAAAAGAAAAGAAAGTATGGAGACAATAACTGTGACATCACTGTTAGAAATTCTTTTGATTTTTATGCTCTTCTCCTATATGCCCCTTTCCCCTTCTCGTTTTCCCTTTCCAGTTCTGTCCATCTTTTATTTCCTCGAGGTTTGCTGGGTGTGACACTTCAGGCCCGGGCAAGAACGGTTTGTCTTACCTGCCACTCGCTCGTCTGACTCCCGGTTGCCGTCATCTGAGTAACGGGCAAAGTCCAGAGAGTCCAGGGTGCTGATGCTGCCAGCTCGATCTGAACAGAGACACAGACAGGCGGAAAAACAGAGAGACAGGCGGCAGTGAGCTGGGATGCAACAGATGCTTGGAAACTCGACTGGCACGCATCTAATGTGACCCTTGATCGATTCCGTGGAGAGGAGAGAGGTCACAGAAGAGACCTTTTCACATGACTAGAATTTTCTCGGGAAAGGATACGCTGCAGCCTTTAAAAGTGACTACTTCCTGTGACACATGAAAAAAATAAATATATAATCACATAACATAACATCATCCGCAAAGCCTTATTTATGGAAGCAGTTCAAGAGACACCTACGGCACTTCCAAACCTCCAACACACAACCTTCTATCAGAGGCCAGGAAAGCGAAAAGCATTTTTTATGGCGCACTCACACCACAGACAGAGCTGAGACATTAGCATTCGTGTGCTCCTATTTCACTGAGCCAGGCGACCCTGACAGCTTAGCCAGTGGTGTTAGTTTTCCTCCATTTCTCTCCCTACAAAGCAAGTGAGAGATTGGCCTATTTGTTCTCTGATATCAAGACCGGGCCGAAGATCAAGCCAGCTGTAGCACATAACCTTGTTAGCCTTAAGATTTGTTACCTATGACTTGTTTTGCCCTATGAAGCCAAAGAGGAGATGCTGTGCGACTACTGAAACACAGAAAAATGATCAAATCACTGCTGGTGCATAAATGGACACCTGACTATGTCAATATTTTGGGGGGTACTTCCCAGTGAAATTATGAAACCTGCACCCCAATTACCATGGACCCATATTTATTTTATTTTATTTATTTATTTGGCTTATTAGGATCCAAATAAGCAGATGCTCATTAGCAACCTCCACTCTTCTTTTGACCGGAGAGAGTACTGCATTTTGCATTGGCTTTAGGGAAAACATCACGCCAGCCCTTGTTGGCCTTGCAAACCTAAATTGCAAGGCCAATATTTTTGTGTGTTTCTTGCTTGACACTGAATTTTTATTTTTTCTGGATAAATCCTGTTTTTCCACAAAATGTATCACTAGCAAATGATTTGAGGGGTAAAAAGCAACAAAAAAGTAGATTGCTATGCTTGGTATGCTCGATCTGTTTAGACCTTCCTTCAACTTTTGACTGATTTGGCTCAACTAAAAACTAGACTCAACAAAGAGTAGACTAAACTAAATAAAACAGAGAGAAAGAAAGAAGAAGAAGCAGAAGAAGGAGGAGGAGGAGGACGAGAAGAAGAAGAAGAAGAAGAAGAAGAAGAAGAAGAAGAAGAAGACGAAGACGAAGACTCTAGCGACTTTACTGTTTTTCAATTTGTGTGCATGCATGTCACATGTTAGATTGTCAGATTGTAGAGCCTCCCAAAGAAAAACACACTCTCAGTCCTGTGACTGTATAGTGAGTGGTTTTGTTCAGTGGCTGGCTGCGTGTGTGTGTGTGTGTGTGTTCATGTGAGATCGTGGCATCTTATCAAGCTCATGTTAAGCCATTTTCCCATGGAGATTGCTTTCAACCGGTCTTACTCCTTGATCACATGCACAGAGATGGCAACAATCCATTTGGTATGAGGGTATACATGTGTGCACTTTCTGTGTGTATGTGTGTGTGTGTGTGTGTGTGTGTGTGAGAGAGAGAGAGAGAGAGAGACACAGAGAGGGAGAAATCTGCAGTTTCATGGATGTATGTGTGTGGGAGTGTGCATATATGTGTCTTTGTGTGCGTTTGTGATTTAGAAAACAAGTATTTCTTCTTGGCTGACCTTTCAGTTTGTGCCCGTGGCTCCTATTGTCTAGACTGAGACAGGTCTAACACTTCAGGCTGTCATCTCTTTAATGCAGTCCTGCTGGGCACAACACACACACACACACACACACACTCCAAGCTCTCTCTCCCAAGAGAAACGCCTCACACACCCCAACACACAACACTACGAGCGAGCTTTCATCTGTCAACAGAATGCGACACGCCTCTTTCACGCTACTTTGTGATGAGATCTTAGAATCGCAAAAATAATTGGGCGGGTGACAAGAGCTTTTTTAGGAAGGAGGGGAGAGATAGAGACAGGGAAGAGGAACAGGGGAGAGGAGAGAGGGGGTGATAAGAGACTGGAGCGAGCAGAAACAGAGAGGAAGAGAGAGAAGTAAAACTGAAAGAGAGAGGGGGACTGAAATGAAAACAAAAGAGCTGATGGAGAGCCACAGATGGGGAGAGAGAAAGAAAAGATGGTTTCATCCTTAGTATAAAGTCAAGTGGTTGGTCATCATTAGCAGGTTTAATTGCCTGAGCAGGATATTGGATCAAACCCCTCTTGAATTACTCGTCTTGGCAAGACCTGGCAGCCATTTAGGATGGGGAAATTTGGATGTGATGAAACAACGAAGCACAAATTACAAAGGATACAAAGCCACAAATAGCAGCCACTCAAAAATGAGGGCCTATAACTAAACTGTAAAAATCAAATCAAAACTCAAAACTACTTGAAATAACACATGAAGTTGTGTAAAACCACAACTTCATGTTTACATGTAAAATTCTCTCATAGCTCTTTTGCAGGTTACATACAGAGCATATGAATTCCACCTGGAGCATGATTTTTTTTAAACAATTCTAATGCAAACTCAATCTGTGTGTAAGTAAACCAGATTCCACAAAGATTTACATCCTCAGGTATGAATTTCACGCAAGAATTATGCAGTAAAACTGGCGTGAAACACTGCAAAATAAGGTGGAGGCTGTGGAAAATTTCTGATGTGGTTCTCAATTAAGTTGCTACAGTTGCTGTGCTTTTTTTCAGCACCGGAACGCCATGCAACACGAACGCGCATAATGAACCGTGGGCTTTGCGGTCTAAGACGCACACATTCACGTACAAACGCGTGCACAGACACATGCAGAAGTTAATGAAGGGCGGAGGGTTATGAACAGGCAGCCAGCAGGAATCTGTCCAGAACTACATGGGGCCTGGCTCCTACGATGTCATTAATCGCTTTCTCACACAACACACACAAATGTCTGTCCTGCTACTTTATGTGTCTGCAAGCATGAGAGAAAAGATATAAGGATGGAAATGAGGAAAGGGGCAAGAGAATGAGGGGAAGAATGAGAAAAAGCAGAGTGTGAGAGAAGCAGTTTGTATTTCTTTTATCGAAGAGCCTTCCCTGATTTTCTGCAACATGTCTTTTATTGTCTTTTGTTGGTTCTTAGACTCCAAATTGTCTTTTCACACCTGATGAATTTATGACTCATGAACCTCCAGACAGCAAAAAAAAATCCCAAAGTCATCATTTTAAATTTTTTTTGCAGTGAAAATTGTGACGCAAAAAATAGCATTTCCACTAAAGACTGTGAATCATATTGCAGTCAAAATAATGCAAAATAACTGCAATACGATTATTTTTTACCGTATTATTCAGTTGTAGTTCAGAATTATTGATAGGATGGTTGGAATGGCCTGCAAATGAGCACCTCTGTTGTGTAACAACTAACAACCTATTGTGTTGTGAAGACGTTACTGTGCAAGCCAAACAACAGTAGGTGGGTGCAGCACAGGTGACCTCAACTGCTTTCATTCTGAATTTACTCACTGACAGGAAAACCACAGAAAGCCGAGTTACAACGTGACCTGTGGTGATTGTTTTAGCCTATCTTGAAGTCTCAGATGGGAGGTCACTGCATCTGGACGATTAACTGACTTTCACATACTGTCTGTTTTTAGTGTTCTGTGCTCTGCCCTATGTTGCAGAACATACAAATACTACCAGCAAGACAAAATGATTCACTGTAACTCGGAGTGATGAGCAACACAAGTCTGCAAGCTCATTACATCATATGAAACTGAACAATGAGGAGTGGAAAGAGAGTCATTCATGCTTCCTAGCTGCTGCTAAGCTTGCAAATTAGCAGGATGGTGAGAGAAGGCCTGCTGTGTCATGTGGCTATGAGCAGCAGCTGCAGATATGATGCAGCTTGTAATCTAACCACATACAGGCCCACTACTATCAACTGTTTATACAATCACTGGCTGCATTCACAGTGACACACAATAGGACAATGTAGTACTATGACATCAACTATATGCCATTTTGGTAGACAGTTGTTAGTGCCTTATAGTAGTGTGCACAAGGATGTTCGAGCATGGTTAGTCCCAGTGAGAATCCAAACTGTAGCTCTGGCTATCAGACTAACCAGCCCACCCACCTGCACACCCACCAGATGTGTGATCCATTGTATTGTGCAAGCTACCGCAGTCTATTGGTATGGACAGATATCAGTTTTAGAAAAAGATGTCCAACATTATTTTAACTGTCAATATTTAGCTAACTGTGTGATCAGCACTTGTGGAGCATTTATTAGGAGTGTGCCACCTAATACAACTGTAAAATTAGCAGTAGAGTGAAACTAACATAGTCTTTTATTATTTCAAAAATCTTGAGGACAGGCCAATCTGAAAATTTTAACTTGTTTTGCACCTTTATTGGAGTCACAATTCTTACACAAAATGGATATCAGACATCTATATCGGCCGCAAAAATCATGATTTTTCATCCCTATTGGGTGATGGACAAAATCAAACACCATGATGTGTGTATGCTTAACAGTCTAATGTATTCAGAAAACTGCATCCCTTTATTGTAATTCAGCCTTTAAAAATAGGAAAAGACAGCATGCTATGCCATATCACAATATTAACATATCCAAAATCCCACATAGCATCTAGTCTCCCAGACCTAGCTTCACTCCTCACAATATACATTGTTCCAACATCAAATCGTGTATAAAATGCAGCAAACCAATCCCTAATAAACTCAGGTGGTCTGGGTTATTCTGTGTATTTTATCACGTTGCTTGCTGCTTTGTTTTGAAAGACTACCTTCAAGCACAATCTATTAAAATGTCTTGCCATTCTGATTAGTAGGAATCAGATCATTTGAATAATCACCTGGGGACCTCGCTGTCTAACCAGCTAGCTGCTCTGTTGACAACAGAGGACAGGCAGACCTTCGAGCGGTGTCCCTCCTGCTTTAACAGCCACTTGTCTTTCTGTTGCGATGCAACAGGAGAGCCTTGTCATTCTGAGAGAAAGGAAAAGATCATTCCAACAGTCACATGGGATCTTGGCTATGATGATGCCCTGAGGAGAAGTCGCATGCCCTCAGGCTCCTCCAAACCCCTCTCCTCAACCGTTTCATTTTCCCTTTGAACGGTGTAGAGCAGAGATATGATTTATTTATTTATTTATTTATTTATTTTTTTAGGTTTTCAGATTACTATTTCCTAGTGACACCCTGTGTAGTTTCACAACAGGAGAGATGACAAGGTTCTGTCATACTTTTTGATGTGGCCATTACAGGACAGTTATTGTGTAACCCTGCTTCTAGCCACTTGGGAGTTTCCATGATAATGCTAATGACAGAGGCTACTACCATCCATAATTGTATTAACTGGGACCATGTAGCACTGGATCTGCTCTCAGAGCTGTCTTGTCTCTGGGTGCAGATACACACATACACACATTATGAGCTGGCAGACCAGGTCATCTTAGCTTGCTACTGGTAAAATATGGTAGAAGAGTTTTCTTTATGTTTACTGTTGCAATCACTGAAAGGACACAGGCGCTGCCCAGTTATTCAAATCAACAGAGAGACTGACAGTGACAGACAATAGGTGCAGCGGATCTGTCACTGGCTGCCATCTGCTATCTGCTCATGCTCGTCTCAAGCATGTTGTCCAGCCCCACCCTAAAGACTACACAACAGTGTCATCTGACACAGCTCTAATCATCCAGTTCTACTGCAACTACAAAATCCAGTCATATTCAGTGCTTCCTCCACATTCATCTATCTGATGTGGCTCTTGAAGCTGGAAATTCGCCCACATCACTAAATTCAATGAAAATTCTTCATCTGGCCCAGTTACACAGCCTGCAAAAAAGTAGCAATTGCAGAGGCTGCACAATTCTCCATATCATGCTATAAATACTATGACAGCAATTTTCACACTGCAATAACTACTTGAATCCTAGATTGTGTGAAAAGTAAGTGTCAGAACCAACATCTCCCACCAAATCTTCTAAAGGAGACACAGCACACCCCCATCAATCTGACTTTGGCTGGCATCAGAAGCAATATTAACACACCTCAATGCACACACAAAACAGTGATAGGTGTTATAATACACTGCGATGCATTCATCTGCACTGAATACCATCATTACGACGTTTAAGACTGAGGCAAGCATCTTTTTATGAAGTGTAAAGGAAATGAGTATTTATTTTGTTTATTTGAAACTACAATCCCAGTGGCAAATCACATCTGCTGTCATCAAGATGCAAACACTATTACTGACAGTCTGTTTTTTTGTGGAAACTGAGTCATATGAATAATTTAAAAAAAACAACACTTTGAATGTACAGTATAGTGAAAGAGGCTATACAGGATCTTTACAATTGCACTTTCAGACAGTGAAAAGAATTATCCACTTATGTTCATTCAATGAGGCATTCAACAAGAGAGGTATGTTCAAGTCCATGCACTTCAAAGCCTGTAGTGTCTCACGCTTATAGATGTTGGGGTGTGTAACTCTGCATACGGGTCACTGACTTCCTTCCTACCACCCCCCTACAAGATCTAAGATAAATAAACTCTGAGAAGCTGGATCTAATCAAGACTGACAGTGTCATGTCTGCTAAAACCTACAGTTTATGAAGGGGATGCATTTAGGAAAAAGTACAGAAAGAGCATTTTGCAACATGTGGCATCACTTTCATCCCACATACTAAACTCTAGATAACCATATGCAAGGCTCCAAGCATCCCGCACTCCATCAGGGTAAGTTGAAATTTCCTCATATCCTTCTGCCTTGCTCTCTTTGTATGAGACCAATATTCTGCTTTTAAGCCCACTGTGAGCTGCATGGTCATTTTGATATCAGGGTAAGTTGAAATTTCCTCATATCCTTCTGCCTTGCTCTCTTTGTATGAGACCAATATTCTGCTTTTAAGCCCACTGTGAGCTGCATGGTCATTTTGATATAGCTTAGCTGTTGCATAGAGGCAGAGCTTTTTAACACACATCACGATTAAATGTGACAGGTAGAGATATTTTAATCACTCTATTCCATGTGGCATAACCCTCCAATGCTTTGCAGCACTTGGGTTAAGGTTTATGGTAACACTACTCCTGCTGTGCTGTAGCAGGCCCTATTTGTGGCTTGGGCTGTCACCATGGTTACCCCTTGCATCTATGTGTGTATGTGCATACACTCTTGGGTCTCAGTCGCAGTAGGTCATTGTTTAAAGGCTGGCTGTGTGTGTGTGTGTGTGTGTGTGTGTGTGTGTGTGTGTGTGTGTGTGTGTGTGTGTGTGCGCGCTGGGGGAAAAATTCCACAGAAACACACCCCACTCTTCACTTCACTACTATGACAGCATTTTAGCCAAGGGGGAAACGAATTGGTATGTGAGGAACAATAAACCACAATAAACTAATAGATTATGTGCCGGTTTCCTAAAATAGATGTGGGTTTGAGTCCAATCCGGGATAAATAATTTTGCGGCTTGGTGGCCTAGTGGCCAGAGAGACTGTCCTTCAATGGAAGGACCTCGGATTCAAGCTTAAGAGTATGCAAGCATCCACTATGCTGAAGACACCGAATCCCTACCAGCTGCACGGACACTGCTCTGAAACTGACCCTCACCTCTGATCTTCCTGTGGACAGGGACAAGAGAAAAGACTGCTGTCTATCATTCAAGCATCACATACAATATTGATCACAATAGGCCTGAGATCAAATAAAAGCACCCATCACCCCAAAACAACAGTTTCCAGCAACCAGACAGCGTGTCACTGGTTAATCATGTTTCTTTGATGCTGTGGTCTGTGTCAGCCAACACAGCTGACCCACAAAAGCCGCTTGTTGGCTGCGGGCCCTCGACCTGACGAGCAGGTGCAGCAAGCGGATATCTCATGATCGACCGCTTTCCAAATCCAATGTTTTCAGCTGCCGATAGCAAGCTAATAGGCTAACCTTTTCGCAGCGCATCATCAAAGACACAGCTAGCTATCCTACTAGCAGCAGCAACTACTTACTCAGTGGTCCTCCAGGTCCGAGTACCTGGTCTTTGGAAGCGGGCGGAGTGCCGCTCTGACGCTCGAAGTTGCCCGGGTTGGAAAAATAATCCCTCAGCCTCGGAAGCTCTCTCCCTGCTTCCAGCAGTTCAGTGTGAAACTCCAGGGCCGTGAGGATGTATTGATCTCTTAAAAGCTGTGCAGCAATGACATCCACTGACACCCGTGTCTCGCCGCTGCCTGCCATAGCGGCGGTGGCCGCGGCCGACACAGAGATGCCCTCTCCGCTGGGGCTCGTCCGGCTGCAAGACAGCAAGAGCGACGGAGGCTCGGCGTCCGCAGGCGGGGAGAACGGGTTGCCTGGCGGGGGCCCTGGCGCCCCGTCGCTGGGGCTTCGCTCTGTGTCAGCCGTTTCACTCGGTCGCCGTTCAGCCTCTTCATCTGAATCGCTGAGATTAAACGGGTTGACGTTACCCGCCGCCATTTTTGCACTATCAAGATTTTTAGCAACCCAGGCTAGGCTAATAATCAGACCCCCGTCTTCCTGAATGGATACGCTACCTGGTTAGCTAACGTTTGCTTTGACAAGTGGAGAGAGTGCGGAACTGTGATAGGTCAACACTGGGGAATGTCATCCTCAAGCCCGCCTCTTTTCAGGAATACTAGAAAGTGATTGGATGTGAGCAGGACGCAAGGAAAACTGGGCAGGGCACGTTTGACAGTTTATTGCTGCTAGCTAACGTGTTGTGAAATAGCAACATTAAACACTATTACGACGACAACCCAAACAGTCGTTTTATTAAAAGACAGAGCCTTTGCGTTTTCACTGATAAACGTCTTAAGAAGGGTAAAGTGTCAAAGAGAGGTGTCTGGGCAATTGATACTACAACTACAGTACCCACAATTCAGCGGCACAGAGCAGTTCAAACGTCAGGTCACAACAAGGAAGTGGATTCTCATAGTACCTGAATTTCTTGCTCTAATCTACTTAGAAAGAAGACAGCAGGGCTAGTAAACTTAGATTAGCCTGTTCGTACCGTTTCGCGTAGGTAAACGCCCTTTGTACTGGACTCCCTGAAGATTCATCTGGTCAACTCCACCAAGTTAGGAAGCAAGCTAAAACAGATACCATAACAGGTGGGTGAGCTGTATGGTAGGACAGTGCTGTATTGTAGATGCCATAAACCCTGCTCCTCCATTCATTCAAGAGAGAGAGACAGCGTGACGCCTGCTTGTATGTTTGGATTTGAAAGACGCAGATGGAGAAAAGGTAAAACATCTTGTATAAAGGAGATGCCACTTTTCTAACTTACTACTTTGTAAAAAGCAAACAAAATTAAAAAAAAAAAAAAAAAAAAAAAGTCCACATTGGTCAGCTGACATATGGCCACATAGGGATTATCTCTGCTCTTGATTGCCATCAATGTGCCCATTACATTGGTCCATGACACTGAAACATCCTTCTTTTCTGTTACTGGCCCCTTATGCACAAATATGCATGTGTCTTTTCATTGTACAATTGTACCTTGCATGTTTGTCTTATCATTCTATCTTAGACTTGCTTCCTGTCATCAGTCCTAAATCTCTTTCTATAAGTCTCTCTCCAGTGCTACATGGTTCCTTATTCTTCTCTCCCTCCTCACCCAACTCTACTTCTGCAGATTCTGGGTGGCTCTGACAACACCCCTTATTGCTCAAAATGAGAACAATCACCTTCTTTCTGGTCGGGCTGGCGGTCCACGTGGTCTTCTTCATCTCCATCTTTGACATCTACTTCACCTCTCCCCTGGTCCATGGCATGACACCCCAGATGGTTCCGCTGCCCCCACCAGCCTCCAGACTGGTGTTAGTGGTGGCCGACGGGCTCAGGGCAGACAGCCTCTACACCCTCAATCCCAATGGCTCATCCAGGGCCCCCTACCTGAGGTTAGGACACTGATACACAGGAATGGGCTTTGATGTGGGGTGTGTGTGTGTGTGTATTAATTATTCCAATACAGAATGCTGTATGTGTATCCATCGTAATGAGTTTTTTTTTTGTGTGTGTTTATATGTGCATGTATCAATATCAGGAGTGTGATGGAGGAGAGAGGTACCTGGGGTGTATCACACACACATGTGCCCACTGAGTCGCGGCCTGGCCATGTTGCTCTCATCGCTGGCTTCTATGAGGACGTTAGTGCTGTTGCAAAAGGTACAGGAAGTGTGTATGCGTGCACGCTTGTGTGTATGTGTGTTGATGAGTCCAGTACAGAAAAGGCTGTATGAATTTACAATAAATGAACATGTTGGAGTATCCAGGATTCATTAATTTGTGTATGTGTGGGGCTTTTTTAGTGTCAGCATAGCTTTGACAGCAAGTCCATTGACCTTTTTGTGTGTGTGTGTGTGTGTGTGTGTGTGTGTGTGTGTGTGACTGTGTTCAGGCTGGAAGGAGAACCCTGTGGAGTTTGACTCAGTGTTCAATGAGAGCAGACACACCTGGTGCTGGGGCAGCCCTGATATTCTGCCCATGTTTGCCAAAGGTACACACACACACTCCCCACCCACATACACCAACTATATAAACAGACACTAATCAATATAAACACAATAGATGGACAATATTAGTAACCAACCTCAAACTCAGTTAAAGTGGCAGCATGTTTCTGTACTTTATGTAAAGCCAGCCTAGTAACCTGGCTTGCTTTATTTATCACATTAATTTCACAGTACTAATGATTATTTTTCATCTGTTTTTTAAAGCTCATGTTTTCGTGTCTGTGTTCCAGGTGCCAGTGGGGACCATGTGTACACCCACACTTACCCAGCAGAGGAGGAGGACTTCGCCTCCACAGACGCCTCCAGGCTGGACAGCTGGGTGTTCGCTCAAGTCAAAGTATGTTGGTGGAAGTACTCATAATGATGACGATAATGATAATAATGTGATTTTACAAAGAAAACACTCTAGCCTTATTGAGATTGTACTCGGAGTTGATTTTAAATTCTTGCTGGTTTCTGCGTATTTTCAGTGTGCTGCTAACTTACATTAGTACACGACTGAATGCCTTTTTTTGTTTGTTTTCTATATCTGTTTAGATAGATAGGAAGAATACAAAACAGCATGTACAGCATGAAATATGCCACTTGTAGCCATTACAGTGTATTATAGTCCAGCCATTACCAGCTGTATTTGGGTTTTTGGTTCTATCAGCGAGGTTCTGCTGGTTTATTTCTTGAATAAGTTCAGCTATATTTCCTTTTTTCTGTTTCAGCTGTTTTTCCAGTCAGCAAAGTCTAACTCCAGTCTTAAGGCCAGTCTCAATGAGGGTCAGAATGTCTTCTTCCTCCATCTGCTGGGCATAGACACTAATGGACATGCTCACAGACCCATGTCACAGTGAGTAGAAGACCCTGCACATCTAATGTTATCCATCAAACAGTAGATTATATTATTGTTTGCTCTCATTTCTGTTGTTCTGTTAGAGACAGCACATTTTATTGTACTGCATAATTCTTCATCATAATGTAGAACCTCACCCTAAGTTAAAGTAATTTATAGACTTACAGATTATTCCATTAGATCAGTAGTTGTAACTTCATATATATGGCTATATCATTCTTTCATATCATTCACTTTCTTTGTTTTTATGTTTTGTCCAGGGAGTACTTGGATAATATTGCTCTAGTAGACTCTGGTGTAGCCGAGCTGGTGTCAGTGGTAGAGGAATTCTTTGGTTATGATGGCAGAACAGCCTATGTGTTCACCTCCGATCACGGCATGACCAACTGGGGTAAGATGGTGCATGTCAAATATGGAGCATTAATGTTTATCAGTGACTTAACATGTATGAGAATTCACAAGCTGCTTTTATATCATTTTTATGTGTATGTCTCCAGGGTCCCATGGTGCAGGCCATCCCTCTGAGACGCTCACCCCTTTAGTGGTGTGGGGAGCTGGGGTTCATCATGCACAGAGAGTCACTGACCCTCAGTCGTACAGCGATGGATATCTACAAGGTATTAAACTGAAAAATCTGCTGAAATCACTGCTTTTCATATCTTTCAAGCAGGTTTTCTTGTAAAAATGTCCTATAGAAGTCATAGTTGAATTGCACTTCATCTGTGGACTTAAAAAGCCACTAAAGACTGTTTTTAATCTACTTAAATAAAAATCATCCTGAATTGTTTCTGTGTTCATTTTTTATCTCTTTCACTTCTTGCAGACTGGAAATTGGAGCACTTCCGCAGGGTTGACGTTAATCAAGTGAGACGCATGATGTGGTGCTTTTTCATAAAGTCACAACCAGCAATCAGTGCCACTGTATTTATAGCATGTAAAAGCTGTAGAATAGCAAACAGAAAGCTAAGCGTTTAAATGAAAGACTGTTTTTGTGTTTTGCTCTGCAGGCTGACATTGCCCCGCTCATGGCGTCCCTCATCGGAGTTCCCATCCCTGTCAACTCTGTTGTAAGTGCGCAGCCTCAGCAACAGACAAAGGAATTATTCTAGTCAGTCTCTTAATACTGACTATCTACTGTTTGAATTTAAGTGCTCAGCATATTACCACAGTTATCAAAATTGATTTTTAAAGTATTGTTTAACTCTCTGATGGCTATGAAAGGGCTTAAAATGTTAATGAAAAAATGTGTTCACATGTTCATTATATTCATTCATTCGTTATGCTTTTTGTTAAAATTAATATACAGTTTATGTGTGTGTGTCTTCAGGGTGTGTTACCTCTCCTGTACCTCAACAACAGTGACCAGTTCAAGGCAGAGAGCATCTATACTAATGCTATTCAGATACTGGAACAGTTTAAGGTATGGCAGCCTATAGCTGTGTTATTAAGGACTTACTGACCGTCACAATGCCATAGAAACCAGTAAAATAATATGTCTCTGAAAAGTAATTATTTATGTAAAATATGATACATTTGTAATTATTTTTAGTAATAGTTCTATATCAGCAGTTTAATTGATACCATTTTTCTGTATCAGCAGTTTAATTGATAGCATTTTTGTAATGATTGATATATATATATATATATATATATATATACGTATATGTGTGTGTGTGTGTGTATATATCTATATCTATCTATCTATCTATAGATATCTATAGATATATATATAGATAGATAGATAGATAGGTATAGATCTATCTATCTATCTATATCTATATATAGTACATATTGTGTTACATATGAAGTTCAAAACTCTAATTGCATTAAACCAATACCTGTACATTGTATGTAACAGTGCATAAAACTATATAAATCTATGCTGAGTGAGCTACCTGTGTTTTCCAGGTGAAAATGACCCAGAAAAAGGAGACCACTTTATCCTTTTTCTTCACTCCATTCCAGTAAGTACAAATGGCCTATTAATTGGTGAGTTTTACTCATCATTTCTGACGAAATGTACTGTATCAAAGAGCTCTGGCATGTTCAGCTCATGTTATGCACAAAGTGTACAAGAGCTGCAGATACATCACAATATCAGAATGAACCAGAAAGCTCCTGCAGAGAGAGGAAATTTGCCAGAAAAGTCTTTTATTCAAGTATTCTGTTGTTTGCCTAAGCAAAGAATAAACAGGGGCTATCTGTGTGTATGGCTGTCAGCCGCTGTGGTTGTGTAACAATATCAAACGCATCTCAACTAATCATTGTATTTGCAACCACAATTCAGTGCAATGACTTGTTGTCTCTTTTGCCTTGTCTGTCTGTTTTTCCAGACTACTGACCGAGTCAAAGCAAGCAGAATTCATCCACCAGGCCAGAATACTGATTCAGCTAGAGAAGTATGAGGATGTTGTGAGTATCAGGGAGAAGACTCAGATCTGCAAGGGTTTACTGGTTATATTTAGGTAACCCACCAAAACAAATTAGCAGCATAAGTGTAGTTTTTAAAACACAAAAGTTACTCAGTGTATGT
Source organism: Myripristis murdjan (assembly GCF_902150065.1). Lineage (NCBI taxonomy): Eukaryota > Metazoa > Chordata > Actinopteri > Holocentriformes > Holocentridae > Myripristis > Myripristis murdjan. Next base: position 17,470,787 of record NC_043999.1, read on the forward strand.
CGATGAGCCATACATGTATAATTATGATGCAACGCAAAGTGTACACTCGATGTTATATAACCTATTTGTAACATTTTGCATTTTATATTTTCCGCAAAAACTACCAGTTACCACTTTGGAACACAATAGTCAGTTTATGTATGAGCAAGTTAGACAGTGTTCTTTATTTAGTGCCTGATAAATAAAGATAAAATACTTAACCCCAAGAATGTAATGCCAAAAAAACTGAAAGTAGCTGAACACTGGAACCAGCAATTTGAATTTGAATGGACTGAACAGAGGAAGATTTTTGACTGATCTTTTCCTTCCCAAGCTTCTTTTTTGTTTCCTTACCACTTTTGTCTCTCTTGTACTTCTGTGCTTTAATTTCCCTTCCATTTATCTTTGCTGATTCTTGTTTTTACCCATTTCTTTAATTTTTCCTCTGCCAAAGTCAAACCCATCCTCTTCCTTTACATTCACTAATTGGTCTTCTTTTTGTCTTCTTGTGCTCTGTTTTTATCCGCCCTCTTACACCCCTGCTCAGATCTCTCTGTGCAGATCTGTGATATCTCACGCCCTGGAGGGGCTGGTCTACTACCACACCTATGACAGGTTCTTCCTGGGCTGCAGTGTGGTGCTGGGATTTGTCGGCTGGACCTCATATGTCATCCTGCTGATACTGAAAACCCACGCCGGTCTCAGGAGGCCGCCCAGTCACACTGCCCAGGTCAGGTGACACACATGCTTTGATGATCATGCACAATGATCATGACTGTATTTATTTATTTATTTATTTATTTAATTTCAAATCTACACATCACATATACCCCCTTTTGCCAAACCAGATGAGGAAAATATGAACCTCTTGCTTTGTTACATTTTTTTCTCAGATTCTCAGCCAAACCCTGGTGAAGCTGTGTGTGTGTGTGACAGTGGTGATCACAGTGTTCCTGTTCATCCAAAGTAGTCCTGTAACCTACTACATATACTGTCTTCTGCCTGTTCCTGTATGGTACTCTGTGCTCAAAGAGTGAGTAACACCCATACACACACACTCACAGTGTGCCAGTAAATGTCATCACACTTCAGTGGAGACTGAGCACTCAATGGTAATAACACTGTTTGAACAGATCTAATTAAGCTCCTGTCTGGATCAGCTTTAATGTGATGTTGATTTGATCCTTTGAAGTGTATCCATTCACATCTTTCCTTCATGTTGTGTACATGGATGAAAGGACAGTGCTGGCTGTTTTGTTATTAGCAGCAAAGAATAATCTCATTAATGATTCATTCTAGGTCTGGGACTCTAACAGATTTGGTTCATTCAGCTCCCTCTCTGCCACTGTGTAAATGTTTTGGCTATTTTGTGCTGGTGACATTTGGGATTGAGCTGCTTGTAAGTATCTTTCAGTCTGTAATGTCTTCTAATTTTGACAATTTATGGGCATATTTCTGCTTTAATAGATTCAAGCTTAACTTCACATTCACTGAAAATTGTTCAGAATTTATAGGACTCTTCCATTATTCACAGTGCACTTGCATATCCGAGGCAGATTTCCTGGAATGAAGTCAAAATGTTCTTTTTAAAGGGCTCACTTGCTGTACTGTGGATAAGTTTACCTTTGCTGCCCCCAGGTGGTGAGCTTCTTCCATCGCGCCATGCTGACTGTTGGCCTGGCTGTTGTCTCTGTCTGGCCCATCCTGTCTGGCCTGTATGGCAAGGCAAAGGTAAAGCCATCACAGATCATGGTTGCTATGGTCAGGAAAAACACAGCAAAGCCATGTGATTTGAATAATATGATAATAGTAATTCCCTAACCTGAAAAGGCCATGGAAATAACCAGTGTCCAGGAAGTTTTGGATTCATTAAAATAACGTGTTCATAGTCTATGCTGTGCTTATCCAGTTTCTATTATTAGCTGCCGGTAGATGAAGTTACTCATGAAGGAAAAGTAAATTGATGAAATTTCCTAATCACATGTCTGAAGAGAGAGAGACAAAATTGCAAATCTATCTGAGATCAGCTGTAGAAAATATGCAACAACCTTGACAGACAAAAAATGCATTCCTTTGAATTGAGGTTTTGTAGAGTTTTGAAAATCTAAACTGTATGGCCGTGTTGCATGGATGATGTTTACCACAAAGGTGCATCTTGTACGTCCATCCAAACTTAACAAAGGTTTACCTGTTTGCAAGGGACTCCGTGGCAAACTGCCAGTATGGAAATATGACATGCAAAATATCACTTGCAGTTATGACATCTTTTTCACCCAAATGTTTTATGTTTGAGATGTAGAACGTAGTTCCACTTGTTTCTGATGGAGTTTCAGTTTTTTCAGATTAAGTAGCAAGTATCAAGAAAATAATATCTTAAGACTCAGTACTTAATGACAGTTGAGTACTGATGTATTGTATTGTACTGATAATTAATTTGTACTGATGCCACTTGCATTTCTATATTATCAGTGTAGGTTTTAGGTACTGATCTTATTCTCTCTGTCTCTGTGTTCAGTTCCGTTCAGTCAGCTGGTTGCTGGGCTGTCTGTGTTTGGCTGCTTTCCCCCTGATGCCTGTTGTTGGTAGAGAACCCAACATACACCTGGTGTGAGTGTCCTCAGAAACATCTTCCACTATTTCCCTAAATGTATCCTTTTTTTTTTTTTTTTTTTTTTTTTTTTTAACCACTGTGTAGTTTCCAAAGCCAGAAATAACATCTTGATTCAGGCCAGTCTGTTATGGTGAAATAATAAATAGGTAGGTAAAATCTATTTCATGCAAATTGACTCTTTACTTTATCGAGCAACGTTTATATAACAAAAAAGAAGCAAGGGTTTTATCGAGAAATCTTTACTAAATTATCACATCTTAACTAGAGTAAGTCCTCTAAACCGCTTCCTTGTATAAATAAACCCCGATGACGTCCTTTCATCTGTTATCTGTGAACTGTGAGATTTCTCGCGTGTTAGTTAGCCACAGACTTGAACAGACAGCTGCTCAAGCATTCCGTAAAAAAACACCTTTTTTTCAAATAAGCTGTACAGTTGTCCCTTGCTATAATGCGGTTCACCTTTCGCGGCCTCGCAGTTTCGCAGATTTTTTTAGTGCAATTTTGCATGCTTTTTTTTTTTTTTTTTTTTTTTGTACAGCGCATTGTGTTCTGCGTCCTGATTGGCTAAGGGACTGTAGACCATTGTCAATCAATCTCCTCCGTGCCGTGTCTCCTGTACAGTACAGAATGCGTTCATTCTATAATACTGGACTTATTTTTCTACGAAGGTTTGAACTTTGAGAGTGTTTAAACAAGAGAGAAAAGTGAGAAAATGTTAATGCCTGTCTGAGAAAAGTGTATAAAGTGTGTAGTGAGGGGTTTTACAGCCTTAAAACATCTATAATAATTGTAAAAAATAAAGCTGACTACTTCGCGGATTTCGCCTATTGCGGGTTATTTTTAGAACGTAACCCCCGCAATAAACGAGGGACCACTGTACTTCAGTTTATGAATCAACTGCACTATGGAATAAGGTACATTTGCTAATGACTTGTTAACATTAACTAGCAAGCCAAGTAATTTTATGTTACTGTGCTCCCTGTAGAAAACATGCAGGCAGCTGATCAACCAGGGAGCCAGAGAGCTGAGATCACATTCACATAAAATCTGTTTAAAATCTGTGGGACTGGGCAGAATCTGCATTTGTTTGTTTTACACTTTTTTGTTACAAATATGCCAAAACATAGCTACACTTCAATATGTATTGATAATCATTATAATAACAATATAATAAGTGTCATAACTGTGTGCTTAGTACCTGTGCAGGTGCACTCACACTCTTCACCTCAGTCTGCTACCTCTTGTCGTCACGACAACGGACACCACTGCACCTTAGTGACAAACAGCAGTTCTTTGCCCAGGTGACTACTGAATGTGTCATGCTTTGTGTGTGGGTGAGAGAGTGTGTGTGGCCGTTATACTCATCTTCTCAGTGTGTGTGTGTGTGTGTGTGTGTGTGCACTTGTAAATGCTACACAGTGTGGGCCAGAATGTATTTTTGACCAACAGAGTGGGGCCATTTTTGGGAAGTGAGGACATTTTTGCCGGTCCCCTGACTACAAAGGCAAATTCTGCGTCACTGGCTAAGGTTAGGGTTAAAATTAGAATTAGGTTTAAGTTAAAGTTAGGGTTAAGGATTATGTTTAGGTTAAGGTTAATGTAAGGGTTTGGCTCAGGCATTCATTGGTTATGGTTATGATTAGGGGAAGGCTGTAGAGGGCTGTAAAATATGAATGGAGGTCAGCACAATGTCCTCACAATGATAAACAAAAAAAGACAAGAATGTGTGCGTGTACATCTCCACGCGTTTTGGACACTTATGTACTCTAATGTATGAAACTCAACAGATGCTCCATGTGGCAGTGTGTGCGTACGTGCCAAACCTCACACACTCCAGTCTGCAGCAAAAACAAGGCCTACCCCTCTTCAGCCAGATCATCAGCTGGACCACATTAGGTAAAGCCACTCCCCATCTTTATATAGTGTTAATGTTCAATTTTTTTTGGAAAGCAATCAGATCTTTCTTATATTGGTTGATTCTCTTGGGGTCAAGATGTTAACTGAATGCATTTGTTCCTAGGTGTGTCTTAGGACCCTTTTTTCCTCCTAAAATGACACATACTATATTCGCTAACTTCTCTCTTGTCACTTTGCTTTCTTCAGGATCTTCCATGCTGGTTCCCTTGTTCAGCTCTACTCGTCTTTTCCACCGCCTGCTCAGTATATTCCTCTCTCTCACAGCTACATACCTGCTGCTCAGCACTGGGTAAGACATGCCAAAACACACACACGCACAATATAATACCCCCATGGAGTTTTATCTTTATGATGAGGCTGAGCGGTTGTCAAATTATGTGTTTTGGGGTGTTTTCTGCAACCCAGGTCTGAGGCCCTGTTCCCCCCTGTACTGTCCTGGTTGATGTATGTATGGATCAACATTGAACAAGAAGCCATGCTCGCTCAGGGTGTGTCTGGCAGGCAAGAGGTAGTGTTCTGTCTTTAACTCAAACATGGAACTCCCCTCTCATGTGATACTGTCACATGAGTTCACAATACTGACTGATCCTTCACAGCACGTGTCAAAGCATGTGCCATGAAGGGCCAGGAGGCTGCAGGTTTTCATATCAACCAAAAACTCCACCATGTGATTTCACTGATCACCTCACCGTCAAGCAGAGAGGAGGAACTAATCAGTGAAATGACCTGGTGGAGTTTTTGGTTGGAATGAAAACCTGCAGCCTCTTGGCCCTCCATGGCACATGGTTCGACACCCCTGCCTTAAAGTATATATGGCGAGCCATGTGGGTGTTGGTGCTCTCTCAGTTGTGTGTATTTGCTTGTTTGTGTGTTTCCAGCTTTCCACTATTGACTTCTCAGAGAACATTGACATCACCAAGCTCCGACAACTGAAGTTGGATGACATCAGAAGATCTTATTTTTTTGTATCCTTGTTGTAGTTGAATAATAGCAACTGCAAAAACAAATGAAAGCCCAATAAGGCTTAATAGAAACTTAAATTGCTTGTGCATACAATTTTAGTCTAGGTACAGGTTTCAGTAGATATGATCTTAAAGTGTTTCCCTGTTCAAACTATAGTTTTGCTTTTAAATGTGGTGAGATATGCTAAGATAAAGGAACAAAACATTTACAGGGTGTCTGAATATCTAGTAATAGTGAGCTAGAGTTTGACTGCATTTCTCTGATCTATCTATGACAGTGGGGTGGCTCTTTCCTTGACTAAATGCTTACATCAGGTATTTTTTGTAATCACAGCTTTCTTTGGCACAGGGAACATAGCCTCCATTAACAGGTTTCTGTTTTATGTATATCTGTGTGTGAGCGTGCTTATACATTCACGTGCATGTGTATACTTGTGCATGTAGTCCCTGTGTCATGATTCACTAAAAGCATTGCGTGTAAGTACATGTTGTGCATATCGTCACTTAAGATTTATGTTTTCATTAAGATCTAATTTCCTCTAAATTAGCCTGATTTAACAAATCTCACAATCTCTCTACCGTGCACCTGGGTAATCTGGACAAAATTAAATACCACAATATTTTTGACCAAATACCTCAATATTGATGTTGTGACAATATTGTGGGGATGACTTTTGGTGATCAGTAATGTGGATATGATGACTGCACAGGTAGAGGCAAATAATAAAACAGTCAAACAAGTTCAGAAAATTGCATTCCTTTTCTGTAATGCAACCTTTAAACCCAGGTAATGACAACACTGATGTCCTATCACAATATTATCATTATCCAAATTCCTAGACTAAATCTTATCTTACATCAGGATGTCAATATAAAGTCATTATATCGCCCAGCCCCAGCCTGCTGTCTGTTTTATGTGTTGTTCTAAGCCTTGGGAGGATGTTTTACATTCTGCCATGTGTGCCAGCATGCAGAATCAAACTTAGAGCAATCATCAGTATCTCAACCACTTTGTCTGTGGTCACTCTCTCCTCTGTCCTCTGCCTCTGTCCAGTTTTGACCCAGCGTCTGTCTACTGCTTCCTCACTGTCTTCAACCCTTTCATCATGGGAGGGCTGATGATGTGGAAGGTATGTTTTTTTTTTTTTTTTTTTTCAGGGACTGTTGTTGCAGTTTTTACATTTTTCATTCCCTTACTTTTACATTGGGGAAAAGATCCTTTCATTTCATATTCATTATATTATTAATTATATTATCATTATTATTATTATTATTATTACATTTGAACACTTAGCATTTCCCTGAATTCATTTGTGAAATCTTAAATGCCTTGTCCTTTGTTCTTTCAGGTTATCATACCGTTTATAATAGTAATGTGTACATTTGAGACCATCCAAGTTGCGACACAGCTCTCATCTAGAAGGTAACTCTGTTGCTAGAACCTCTAACATAAGACAGTGTGATTTAGTGAACCCAGGAAATTAGAGCCAGTACAAAAGAGCATCAAGGCCTGACTTGTTTACTCAGGAAGCACCAACTGCATCACTTTACTTTATATAAGCTCAAGTTGTTGGACTGGAGGAAGTAATGCAAATGTAAACCACTGGTGATCTTGAGGTACCGGTCCTGTCAGATGTGTGACTGCTGTGCAGAGGCATGCATTCATAGGCTGATTTCAGATTGCCACAGTATCTTTGACTAGATTTCATGTTGAGATTTGAAATAACCATCTTTGTAGAAGGCTTATTTCTAATTTGTCTCAAATTTTGCATAAACACAAAGCCTAATCCATGTGTCACGTTGAATGTTTAAATGATTAAATGATCAAATATCAATATGTGTGTTGTTTTCAGCACTGTCTCTAGTTCTATGTATGTTAACAGGGGTATAAATATATATGCTCAGGATGTAAATACATTATATAGACAAAAGAATTGCGGTACACCCCTTCATCATTGAATTCAGGTGTTTCATTCACTCCTGTTGCCACAGATGTATAAAATCAAGCACCTAGCCATGCAGTCTGCCTTTACAAACATTTGTGAAAGAGTGGGTCGATCTGAAGAGCTCACTGAAATCCAGTGTGGTACTGTAATAGTAATGTAATAGGATGTCATGTTGCAACAAGTCAGTTTGTGATATTTCTTCCCTCTTAGATATTCTGCCATCAACTGTAAGTGGCTTTGTTGCAAAGTTGAAGCATTTAGGAAACACAGAAACTCAGCCACCAAGTGGCAGACCACATAAAGTTACAGAGCGGGGTCGCTGAGTGCAGAGGTGCATAGTGCTTAACAGTCGCCATCGTTTTGCTGACTGAATAACTGCAGAGGTCCAAACCTCCTCTGGCATTAACATCAGCACAAAAAACTGCGAGCCAAGAGCTTCATGACATGGGTTTCCATGGCCAAGCAGCTGTACACAAGCCTTACATCACCAAGCACAACAGCAAGCGTCAGATGGAGCGGTGTAAAGCACACCACTGTTGAACTCTGCTACATGCTGTGAAGTGATGAATCATGCTTTTCTCTCTCTGGCAGTCTGATGGACGAGTCAGGGTTTGGGGGACCAACTCCTTATTAATGTCTATATATTTAGAATGAGACGTCATAAATGCGCCTGTAGGTGTAATGTGTAGGTGGCCCAATACTTATGTCAATATAGTGTATGTGCTGTTGCTGCGGCTTCAGTGTCCAAGAGCTTGCATGTAATCCTTTCCTTTTTGTCCCCCTCTGTCTCTGTCTTTTCTGTTTTCTAGTTTATTCCTCATTGTCCTGGTCATCTCAGACTTGATGGCTCTGGTAAGGCATTTGCAGTTGGATCATAATATAAAAAAGTGCTCAGAAGGGAAAAAAGCCCAAGCGACACATTCTCCAACACATCTCAAGTGAAAGGAGAGGAGAATAAAGGAATTAGCGATTTCAGGACACTGCATCATATCTTCATTTTGTTTGTTAAAGTTGAGTGCATCACGTGTGCACGACTCAAAACTTACACTGTATACGCTTCAATACACCAAAAAAAACAAGTGATGGTAGTAACAGGACATTATGATTGGGACAACACAACAGCAACGCAGGTTACACATGTTCTGCAGCACATTACAGGGTCAACAAATGGCACAATAGGAAGCTTGTGACTATGGCACTTATTTTAGTGGGTAGATTGAGAAACAGTTAAACCACAAAACTCAGGATACATTTACAGAAAACACACAGACAAGATTTCCAGTTAGCTGCTCAGTGTTTCACCCTCGCTTCTTTTCTCTTTTCTCCTCTCTTGTCCTCAGCACTTTTTCTTCCTGGTCCAGGACTATGGGAGTTGGTTAGACATTGGCACCAGGTAAGTTAATGGTGTAATAGACAAATTATATGCTTCATTAATCAATGATCTGACCCAACCAAAGCACACATACCCTCCCTCCTCAGTAGTCTGCTTCCGTCTTGTCTTTGCCAACTGTTTGGCAACCACATGACAGTGGTTTTTATGCTATACACATCCCCACAACACACCACAACCACAAATTTCACCCTGCTTCTCTGTCTCCTACAGCATCAGCCACTACGTGATAGTGATGTCTATGACCATCTTCCTGATGCTGCTCAGTGTGGTCACACACATTCTCACCTCGCGCAGACTCATTCTGTGGAAGAGACGCAAGATGCACTTCACCTGAATTTGGGGTGTGTGTGTGTGTGTGTGTGTGTGTGTGTGTGTGTGTGTATGTGTCTCAGTACCTTCACACATAAACGTGTTGAACGTTTTTATATTAATATTTATTTGACTATTTAGATACCATTCTTGGGCATTTGCATTATTTAAAAAACGTTTGCTTAGATAAGATGAAGGATGAAAACAGTTTTTTAGGACTCAATATACATATACAAACACTAATCCTGTACCTGTACATTGAAGCTCTGTGTGTTAAACATTAATGCAATGGCTAAGTATACTTGAATATTTCACTGTGAATTATTCCATAGCCAAGTGTGCTTGGTAACTTAGCAAGTTAATGTAATACTGTTTCCAGTATAGTTGCCGAACTCATTTTAGTTTAGCTTTGTTTAGATGGAAAGGATTTTTTTTTTTTTTTTTAATTCATTGTGATTGGGCGGTTATCACTGATGCTGAGGAACCAAAAAAGTCTTGTGAATCAGACCAGAAAGGTGGACGCATTGAAGCCACATCATCTCAAAATTTGAGTGCCAGTGTTTTTATAATGTAGTGTATTTTAATATTAGGGTGACGGTGGCCTTGGGCCTTAGCTTAGACTAAATGGATGGGTAAGTGAATGAGAAACCCTCTCTCTATAGCTGCTGTTGAGTTGCCCTTGAGCAAGGCACTTAAACCCCAGCTGCTTCTGGAGACTTGCTCAGAAGCCACCAGTAGAAATCTGTGTTTGTAATGGGCAGCATCCAGGTGTGGATATGTGGAAGGATGTTTAATATGAAGATAAATGTTATTGTCCTTAAACAAAATTAAAGGGAAAAAAAAAACAATAATGATAACTTGTTGAGTTGTTATTGTGAGTAAGCTAAGTGTTTCCTCTACAGGGATTTGAAGAGCCACTATGATATCACTATGAATAACAGTCATAAGAAAATGTAAGAAAATGTACATCTTGTTGTATGTTCACCAGGGTGATGACAAGGGGCTTTCCTCTGTATTGCTGAGTGCCAGAAATGTTTGTAACAGGAAAGTGAGAGGAAGGGTTTGTATTTACCATCAACCCTTTACTGAAAATCTTCAAAGCTATTCCACAATATTTTGTTCCAAGTGTGTTAATTCCTAGAAAAGCGGTACTCTTAAGCAGCTTGTTACCATTATCTTGCGTCTAACAGTTTTTTTGTTTTTTTTTTTTCTATCAGCGCTTCTGCTCTCAGGAAAAACTGTCACAACTATCAATATCACAGCAGCATTGCCACATCCTCTCTCACTTCTTCTCTCACACGGCCCCTTGCAAAGATAATAACCAACTAGGTTAAAGATTGCTGGCCATAAATACTCTCCATTTAGATCAGTTAAAATATACATCAGGATTAATGATGTGGGAAAGTAAATCAGGGGGTACATCATGATCTGATATTTGTGGAATTGTATTTAGACATGCTATTCTACTCAATATACCACTATTTTATGCAGCTAGAAACTGGGTGACGAACTCGTAAGACAGTGTAAGACAGTGTTTATGCACTGCCGCATTTCAGTGGTTTTCCTCTCAGGCAGATGCTGTTCCCTAATTCAAATAAGGGGATTGTCCAGTGCATACACACCACATGTCATATTAAATGATACTGTATCTGAAAACCATTACAGAGCGTTGTTCTCATTTTTATGTATTTCTGAAGTAAAAGTAATCAGGGGAGTAAGGGAGCGTGGATATATAAATTTAAAAAAAAAAATAATAATAATAATAATAATGTAACATTTTGGTGGGATACAATGTTGCAAGAGACACTCTCATCCATTGACCAATCCCTTTCCTCTAACATCTAGGCCCGGGTTAACAGCCATAATCTTTCTGTATCGCACTGTATATTTGTTTTGAATTGTGACTGGAAGCTATACTGCACATCTAAGTAAATAACATCAACAAAATAACTGCTTTGTGTAGAGCAATGACCAGAAGCAGGAAAGACCCACTTCTGTGGTTATGGCCCTGTATGTATGTATGTGTGTGTGCGTGTGTGTGTGTGTGTGTGTGTGTGTGTGTGCACGCGCACTCAGAATTGCCTTCCTGCCTCTGACAGCCCACAAACACACACGCAAATTTTATATACAAATGCACATAGAATGCAAAACTAGACAAAGGTTCAGGCAGCAATGACAGAAGCTCTTTTTTCATGAAGGAAAGTTTGTGCAGCTTACACACTCGGGGGTGGGCGCTGGCACGCCTGCACACTCACAAAATAGATATGCAAACATGCGTGCACACAGATGCAGATACCAACATATTTCTCTCAGACCAAAAAAAAAAACCCCAAACCATTCTTAAAGAAGACAGTGTGATGTAGCCAGCCAGACACACACACCCACACACACATTTATGCTTCTTTAACTCGCATGCTGACACTCATCAGCCTGTTCTTTTTTCACCACAAGGTAAGTGTGCTGAAATATTCTCTGGTTTGGCATTCTGCTCATTAATAGTGCAGTTCCCTTGTAAAACTGCTCGGTTAGCTCTTCAGTAGGATCATTTTAAAACCTCATATTCTTTAATCTTGTTATCCTGTAAAAGTGATTATATGCAACAACCAGTCAAAGACAGAATTTGAGACATTATTGGAGACTAAGATTATAATTGGTTAATGTCTCCATCTGTGTGTGTTATGTAAGCAACCTATCAGTCGTGAGGTATGTAATTGTAATGCAGGCTAGAGACTTTGAGACTTTTTTTCCCCCTTTTTTAACATTCCACGCCTGTGAGTTGATTTTCATTAAGTTGCATGTGGACCCCCATTTGAAGTGATGTTGTTCTAGGGATATGAAAAAAAAAATAGTTCAAGTATTTAATTGTTAGACGTCATACTTGGGCAGTGAATCTTTTGGCTTGATTCGCTTTGTTTCAAATTTGCAAACCACACTTTGAGTCAGTGATTCTACTGAGCACTACTACACAGGCTCTACTAGCCTGTGTGTAACTGTCATATCCACTAATAAACACATGCAGTAATGTAACTCTATCCTTTTTCTTTTGAAATGTGAAAACATGCCAATTACTTTAACATTATTTATACTTTAAAAAGAAGTTACAATTGTTAGGTCAACACAACATTAGGTCTGTTTATCTTATGTTTTATTTTATGTTTTATGTTTTTTTTATTATTATTATTTTAGTTGTTGTTTTTTTTTTCATTTATTTTATTTTATTTTATTTTAAGAATTGTGAGTGAGTCAATTTAGTGTTTCATATTCAGGCCAAAGTCAGACCAATTCGATCACTGATGCTGTTGAAATGGCTGAATTTAAAATCGATGCACTGATAATAATGAGGAAATTATGGCACCCTTTTCACATCATACTTTTTTGGGGGGTTTTGTAGTTGCTTTTTTTTAGTTTGGGAGTAGCATTTTTGTAGTCTTGTAGTAGCATTTTCTGGTGAAATATAGCGAAATTCAATTAAATTCTTGATCACATCACATCATGTGCTTCTTTCTTACTTTATTTTTCTCTGTCTTGTCATCAAGACAACTTCTCCCCTCCCACAGCTTCCGCTGCAATCCAAGATGTCTTCCTTCAACGTGACACCAACCATGCCTTCAAACCTGACTTCAAATAGCACCGTGATCCCCCTCCTCAAAGTGGAATCCGTCACCTCCAGGGTTCCGGCTCATACTCAGTACCACATGGTCCTCCTGTTCATCTATTCTGTGGTTCTGCTCAGCGGTTCCTTTGGTCTAAGCCTGATGGTGCGCAATCTCCAGACCAACATAAGATCCATCACCACCATCGCTGTGCTCAACCTCATCTTCACACACTTCCTCTTCCTCGTCACTGTGCCCTTCAGGATTTACTACTACACAACTCACCAGTGGGCCCTGGGCCTCGGCTGGTGTAAAACCGTCAGCGGCATGATCCACATCCACATGTATGTGTCTTTCGTGCTCTACGTGGTCATCCTCTTCACGAGGCTGTTGACGTTCTACCACAAAGCCGAGCAGGTGGAGGTCTACCGGAGGCTGCATGCACTGATTATGAGCGCCGCACTGTGGTTGGTGGTGATTATCATAGTGCCTTGTGTCCTCCATTTTTTATACGGCCAACAATATGATCATATCAAGGACACCCACAACAACATGAGTGGTCATGAAGCCAGCGATGCCTCATCATATACACATTGCTTCCAGTTTGGCAGTAACATAGAGAGGGAGTATGCTGCCAAGGTGTTCAACTACGTGATAAGCATCCTGATCATCGTTGTGACTATCATCCTGACAGCCCTCCAAGCTAATGTGCTGCTAATTTTGTACAGGAAATACGGTCGGGGATGCATGTCCCAGCAGATTTTCTGGGCTCAGGTGAAGAGCCTGTGCTTCGCCCTGATCATGGTGGTGTGCTTCCTTCCCTACCACATGTTCAGGCTGTATTACATAGAGCACCTCGACCTGCAGGACATCAACGAGGTGTTTCTGAGTATGACCACACTGACCTGTTTGGATATGCTCACCTTCGTCGGGAGGGGAACTTGCCGCATGTGCTACCAAGGCCAGAGAGCATGAACACTGTCAGTATCATGGAGGGAGTCAGAGACTGAACAAGGAAGACTTTCAGTGAAAAGCTTCACACTCAGGTTTAAGATTGTGTTTTTTTGTTCAGATCCGGTGTTCTTTTGAATTTCAAGATGGAACTTAAAACCTTTACATATAAATAATGGTTTGTTGTGTTCAATCTAATGCTGAATTAAACTTTATGTAGGTAACTTTGAGAATAGGCAGAAATCCAATCCATACTCATGCATGTGGCTCCAATGCCGATGCAGCTGGGGAATAGGAACTGTCAAGCCGGCTACCCTCTCCGCTGCTCTGTAGCCACAGTATGCTAAGCTTGAGTAGATTAAGCTTAGTTCCTTTGGGGAGGGGAAGTGAGTGTGTTCAGCTGCAGTGCATGTGTGTACAGTATGCTTAATATATGTTTGGCACTGAGGTAGCAACGCCTCCTTGAGGTGATTGGTTGATTTGTTGACTCCATGACTTTCTCAATAGCTGGGTTTCCATCCAAAATGTTTTGCATATTTTAAATGCATTTAAAAAAAAATTGATACCATAAAATGTAACTTAATGCTGGATTCCATCCACCACCTTACGCGAATTATCCTGAAAAGTACAAGTTTAGATTGCTTAGTGCCCATAAATACAGAATAAAGTGTTTCCATCTCCCATTTAGTGCATGAACTCTTCTTCGAAAAAGGCAAAAAACACCTCAAATGAATATAAAATCCTTTTGCGAAATTGAGGACTTTTTTCTAATTTTGCCATTTCCATCAACCTTTTCCAATGCGATTACTTCAAAATGTGCAAAATTGAAAGATTGAAAGACATTCCTCCCGAAAAGCTTGTAATTTACTGCCACAAGAGGGACACAGATCTTATAGGAGTGGACAGTTCTGTACTGTGGTTTTAAATCGCGCCACTGATCATTTGGCAGGGTTGTTAATGGGCACGAGTTTGTAAAGCAGCTTTAAATGTCCTTTGCTACTAACTTGAAATAAATGGATTCCTAAATATCATGGTTGTCTGTATCTGCTGGCTCATTTTCAAATATTTTACCTGCTGAGCCACATGAAAATAAAGATTAATTCAAGTGTGCCATGAAGCTACTTATATGTGCCATCTGCTGGTCCATTATAAATACAACAGCTCTGGCTTGGAATGAATAATTGCGGACTTGGCCTATTTGTCATTTCATTTATTATCAAACTTGAGGCCATGTGTGATAGGTGTGAGGGGACTCAGAAAATAAAGATTGGTTCAATGTATTAGCAAACACCTAAGTGTACATAGTTGAAGTGTTCAGGGCTGCATTTGAGAAATAAAGAGAAATAAATGTCTAAAATTGTTACTTTTTCACCATTATTTTGTGAAACATTACCTCAAACCCCTTGAATCTCTTACCTTCTGCCCTTGGTTAGTTGCTGTTGGAGGCCCCTGCAGACACACACACACACACACACACACACACACCTAGTGATCCTTTTCCTTTTGGTTTTTATGGCACTGGGTTACTGTTTAACATCCCCACCCTACTTTGAGTTTGTTTAGTAAATCGATCTAATGACAGGGCTATGGCGGCGCCATCCAATGTGTCGCTTCATGAATTATAGGCCCCACAGCTCTCCTACCTTCCCTCTAAATGTTGTCGCAACACCCTCACCATTTTCCCATTCCCAGTGTCGCCTAGACTAATGTTGCACTGAGGCCCACTCTGTATCGGAGGACAAGGGTACATCTGGATAAATGTACATCCCGGAGGGAAACGGAAAAGCAGGTAAGCAAAACTTATCATACAGACGATCCTGTCAGTAAATGCAAAGTATCCAGTGAATGAAAAAGAGTCCAAAGTTAACATGAGCCAGGAAGAAGTTCAGGTTGTGTTTTTGCTGAAAGGGAGAGAGTTTTCCGTTCCGTTCCTCAAGGAAGTTTAGTTTCAAGCACTGCTGAATCACGTGGTTTTGCATTTTGATGGTAATGCGACGGTAACCCCCACTCACACATCGAGTACTGCTCACTATATTACAGCAAGAGCTAGCATACTATTGGATGAGAGGATATGTTTGTGGCTGTCCGACTCTGCTGTGCATATATGTTTTGCTTGGTTTTTGTTGAGTGTGTTAAATGAGATAGCGTTCTCACCCCCTTGTTCACAGACAGCAGTTTGTGAAAACAGATAAGATGGGCTCGCTTTGCCATGCATGCGCTGCTGTAAAGATCACATGATAACCCATTTTACATTCTGTGCTAGCACTTCATCTGTAACAGGTGCTTTGCTATAGAGCAACAGCTTGAGATACAGTAGCATGGTGATTTTCCCCTCTGATGCACTGTCACTGCATATTACTACTGGACTGCAGACACTACATGAATAAACACAGGCTTTCAAATGATCACTGTAAAAGAAACTTGTCTTGCTGGTATTTATATCTTATTTTATCACATTGTCCTCCAGTGTGCTGATGTGTCATCACAGTCGGACTAAGTCAAAGCACAGAGTGTCTGCATACAGCTTTCAGAAGACGCATGGGAAGCCTTTTCACCAGGAAAATCAGCAAAGAGGGGAAACCTCCAAATAATTTCAGTTCTTGACAAAGTAGGAGGTCCTGCTGAGCAGTGGCAGTATAGGACTTCATGTAAATAATCCTTCCTGCTGCATGCAAACATACTGTATAACTGTTCTTATTGAGTGATAAGGGATGGATTGTGGTGTTCACTTAAGGAAGGTGAATATTATTGACCAAAGTAGCCATAAGATTTATCACTAGATGACAATAGTTAACAGGAGGCATGAAGGAGGATGACAGTGTTCTTGTTAGCAAACCTCATTAGATTAATCGTTCTCATTTTAGATATTAATCGTTCTCATTTTAGATTTTAAGGGCAAATGTGAGAGAAAACAACTGTTTACCTGGCCTGTATGCATTTTTTTTGTTTGTTTGTTTTTAAGGAAATTACCTGCTCCTTACCAGCAGCAAATTATCCTTTAATCCACTCTTTTCTATTCCTATGGACACTTTTACTGATGTTGCATTATATTCATTTCTGTAAAAGTGAAGTGAAGAGAAGCTTTAGGTTGCCATGCAGCTACAGTAACATCATATCAGGAAGTGGTGGTTCTGTGGTGTGCAAAGCCACCTGGGTGGCTGGTCATCATCTGTGACGATTACTAACTCAAATCTAAACAGAGGCGGCAGTATTATGGCCAGTTCACACAAAGATAGTCTATTAGCTCTGTGTTTTATGGCCCCATAGAGCTCTCAGTTGTTAGGCAGACACAAGGTTTCTCAGTCAGAGGGCATGCTCTGTTTTCACTTGGAGAAGTGAAATTCATGAGAAATATTGTGTGTGTGTGTGTGTGTGTGTGTGTGTGCTGAGATGGAAGTTGTTCCACTGTATGGTCTCCAGTGTCTATTTAAACTACCTGAGGCATACACAGTTGGTGATTTGTTATTTAGCAGGGGGGATGACCCAGTGGGTTCAAATCTAACATCTATAGTTAAAATATCTATAGTCTATCAGTGGTTATGTCTCCCCTAAAATATTTAGTTACAGAGGTGGATTTACTTGGTCGAGGGGGATGCTTATGGTCACTCTGCTAACAGCGGGGGTGGCATCCCGCCTCAAATCACCTGCTGGGTATACATGAACTGCCTTGTCAAACACCTCAACATTTGTGATACTGCAGCCAAAGAAGAAAAATCAAGGGTTCTGTACATTATGACATGTAAACTCTTAAACCCACTCAGCCTTTTTATTTTACCTAAATGTATCAAATGCAGGCCTCCCTTTGCACATGCACACGGGTCGTATCCAGGTATATACTCATATGTGCTCCCTCTTTCTTAACATATGAGTTCAGTTGGTACTATTTTACCCTAGCTTACAGTATGATGTATTGTTACACTATATCTGATGCATTTGTAAATGTATTCCCTCATGTCTACGTCTGCTTTGATTGCCACAGTGGTGTGTGTCATTCCTCTGTGTGTTTGGGGCCTGTGAATGTGATTGTGAAGAGTAAATACTTCCTCACTCTCTCTGAACCTGATGAGTCAGGAGGCTTGACCTCACAGCTTGGTTAAAGTGTAATCTCTCGGTCATGTCTCTCTTTCTTTCTCTCTCTCTTTCTCACAATCTCCTCACTTCAGCTCATGTTTGGGTCGTCCCGGATGAACTCACGAGGGGGCCTTACACTGTGACTGGACATTAATAGCCCTCTCTTGTTATGTCTAGAAAGTAGTCGGTGATAATGTGTATCCCTGCTTACCTATGCTGATCATATATTACCCTCATGCCTGCTGATATGAGAGATTTTTACATCGCTGATGTAGGGCATCAAATCTCCTGTAATACAGCCTCTTATCATTTACAACCTCATCCCATACAATGCCCCAAACTGATTACATTTTGCTGCACAATGGCATTTATTGCAGTGAAACTCAGATTGGTTTACGGTGGTAAAACAGTGAGTTCATAGCATTCTTTTACCTTCCCTGAAAAAGGGGAAAGCCAATGAGCAATCCCAAATATGTTATAGGGACATTCACACACACCCATGTTCACACACTTAATAGGATGTGACTGTGATTTTTAATGTCCATTTCACTCCCACACTCGTTTTTGTTGCTTTTGCTTCTCTGTTGTCAGAGCACTGAAAGTGATTCATGTAAGAATTACAAGATGTAATGAATATTCTGATTACTTACTGCTCTTCAATCAGTGTTAGCACTGCCCGTGGAGGCCCCATCCTCCCAGGTGAATCTCCTCACTGCAGGAAGAATAGTGAGGACATTTAACATCCATAACCTCAGTCTGAACACTCTCATTGACCATCAAATGTGGTACAAATGTTGTTTGACCTGCATTCTCAAAGATGTACAAAAGCAACAATTATTTGATTGGTGAGTGTGAAACTGTAACTAAACCCAGATCACAGAAATATGACAAACAAAAAACACTGACTAGTGATGTCACAATATCAAAATTTTGGCACCAGGGAAATCACACAATTCTCAATACTTGTTTTGTTACAATGCCAAAAACAGAAATCCCATTCAGCACACACTCCTTTATATAAAGCAATTATACGAAGGAATTTTCACCTCTGTATGTCCAGTGGTTTGGTTCCTATGGATAGCATTTTGGGTTAGCTTAGCATAAAGACTTGAAGTCTATAGGAATCAATAGCCTTGCAAAAAAAATAAACCTGATAGCAATCCAAAGCTGTCTTATTTACACAGTGTATCATATGATTTTAAGTGTGTATATATGTATGTTGAAAATTGGTATTTGCCTAAAACATTGGACTATTCCTTTAAAAAACTGTATATAAAAATAAATTAAAGTAAATAGGTATTTTAAACTACAGGCTATATATATAACACTGAGTTACAGCAACCTTCAAGCAGAAAACAGTGAAGCCCAGCAAAATACTAAATTCAAGCTAGAGGATTTTTATGAATTGTATGATTTCATGAATTGTATGTTGGAGAATGTGCAAAGTTGTGTCATTGCCACAGTACAACGCTAAAAATGATATCCTTTTCAATTTCTTTTCATCGACTTGGTGCCTAAGTATTCATTCTTGTGACATTTCTAATTGTGGCAATGGAGCAAAGCGGAATTTTGATTTCACAGATCAAAAATGCAAATGAGAACCATAAATAGCGAGGGGCGAGTGAGGTTACTGTAGGTTGAACTGTATATATGATCAGTTCATTTGGAATAAGAGTAAAGTTCTATCAACAGATTATAGGTCTGGATGTAAAGCCAGGCAGTGTGTTTGTGGAAGAGTTAATGGAAGTTATCAGTGTTTTCCACTTCACTTTGTGTCTTTATAGATTTTATCTCCTGAGGAGGTGGTGCTATTACTCTGCTATTGATTAGATTAGGCAGCCAAGGAAGGACACACGCACGTACATGCGCGTACTCACACACACACACACACACACACACACACACACACACACACACACAACGTGCGTGCAATCTGGTGCCAGCTATGCTGCAAAATCTGATGAAGCCTGCTTCGTAGTAAATGAAAGGCAGGGAGGCAGAAGGGGAATATCTCCTCTACTGCTATCTGTCCATCCCTGTGATAAGTGAGAGGGAGAAGGACAGATAAGTAATGTGCAACAAGGTGAGAAGTCTTAGCCACAGCTCCTCCCCTCCTCTTCTTCTTGGTCCAATCAGATGGGATTATAGATCCTCTATACCTGGGATCACCCTCTACTCTGTCATGTCTGTAAGAACTACATGAAACAGAGGCTGAAAGAAAGTAAAGGAAGGATAGTGAAAGAGAAACAGTGGAGACAAAAGAAGCAGAGAAGAGGAGAGAAGAGAGGAGAAGAGAAGAGAAGAGAAGAGAAGAGAAGAGAAGAGAAGAGAAGAGAAGAGAAGAGAAGAGAAGAGAAGAGAAGAGAAGAGAAGAGAGGAACCAGAGTGAGAGGGAGGAATGAAGTATCCTCCTGGCCCTCAGAGTAAATCTCTGTTAGATATGGAAGTAGCTAACTACTGTGAAGGTCTGGATCCCTCATACAGCACACTAGGCTTTGAGAATGCTGAGGTGCTCTATGGAGGGGGAGGTAAGCACAAACACACACACTCACACACAGACACACACACCTTCCAGATAAGCATTAGAGCAATGATGCTTAGACAGATGAGCAGCTTACTCATCTCATGGATGGACATCATATCATGACCAGATTAATACCAAAGGTGTCGAATGGGGTGATCAGTGTGATGAATGGGATGGATCCTATTTCGCTGAAACGGGCACATCTACTTATACGCTCACTTACTTTGAATGCACTTCCAGCCGTCATAGAAGATCGTTGTTAACTCATTATGCTAACAAGCAATTTTCACTTTCGTTTAAATGAGTGGCCTATACAAAACATTTCCCTCAACATGGATGCCTGTTAACTAAATATAAAAATGTTAAATTTTCTCAGTGAATAACTTGTTGTCATTCACTCATATGCTAAGCATCAAGCTACTCACATAGATAATGACTAAATGATGAATATGCATATGACTGCAATATAGAACTTGTATACTTTATAAATAAATCCATATTTGTTGTTATAATGGCTTTTTGGAGAGGGTGTAAGCGGATTTAATTACTACAGAGTTGGATGAGCAGATATATCTGTGATCAAGACACTATAATGTTACAGATGGAGAGAACTGAAACCAGAAGAAGGAAAAATGAGCTATTTGAGGAAAGGCAAATCAGCAGGGAATAGTTTTTTTACATAACAGTTTCTGTATGCAAAAATTGTAAGGAAACTGTCATGACATTTTAACACGGGCTCTTAGTGATAGTCCACGTAATCTGTTATGTATTAATAGTAACTGGTGGGAAAGAGTTCCACTTGGCTCTTGTAGTGCATAGTTAGACTTTGCAAGTGGTAATCTATGGGTGGATGGAAAAGAAAAGGGTTGGGTAGAAACTGTACAGGCATGAGAATGTTAATAAAACGATTTGGGCAGGAATTGCAGCCATGTGCCATAAAAAAGATTTTTTTTGATGAGCACACAGGGATCTTACTGATACACTGATGTCACCTCAGCACGTGGACAGGAAGAGGACAGGCAGAGAGTTAGTCGAACATTGACTTACCTCTCCTTGGCACGGCCTGGTGTGGGACAGGGGGAGGGAGATGGTGTATGTGAGTGACTGTGTGTGTGTGTGTGTGTGTGTGTGTGTGTGTGTGTGTGTGTGTGTGTGTGTGTGTGCTGATGCATTGTGAGTTTTTGGGCATATGTACGTTATGCTCATATGCTGCTCTTTTTATGGACATGCTTTCTTATTGGATGGCTGCTATCGCTCTCAGCCGGTCATTAGGATTGAACTCAATGATTATTCTGAGAATGAGCGAGTTATGGTGATGATGATGAAGATGATGTTGGTGATGATGACGGTGATGGTGATGATGATGAAAGAGATGGCAAAAAAAAAAAAAAAAATGACAATGGCAGTGATCATAATAAACGTTTGGTGATAGATTGATAGATCTGCAACATATCCTGTCTACTTTTCACTTTCACACAGCTGTCCTGCAGGATCTGGTGCAAATTTTGCAGAAACATCCAATGCACCAACCAAAATCCAACCCAGGAAAACCTCACCTAGTGTACATTTGCTCTTTATATATGAACTGGGTTTAACTTCCAAAATCAAAGAGGGAACATTTATCTTGCATTCAGCAGATCGGAGGTGTAATTTTAATGAAAACCACTGAACACACCATGAGAGATGTGCATTATTATACCACAAGTATGGCTGTTTATCCAAATGACTCACTGTGAGAGAATTTGTGGGTGTGTACTGTATTACAATATGAGCATTAGCGAGTGCTCATGATTGTTAGCATGCATGCTTAGTGTGTAAGTGCATGTTTGTGTGATCACATGTGCACTGTATGTGCATTTGCGTGTGTGACAGTGTGTACTATACAGCATATCTGTGTGGGCATATGCTTAATATGCATTATGCAGGTGTATTTATGTTTGTAAGCGTGTGTGTTTGTGCATGTGTGTGTGTTCCAGACAGCATGCCAGCAGAACCTAGTCTCCCAGGGCCGGACGGGGTTAATAGTAACTGTGCGATCTGTGGAGACAAAGCCACAGGGAAACACTATGGGGCATCCAGCTGTGACGGCTGTAAGGGCTTCTTCAGACGCTCCATACGCAAGAGCCACGTATACACCTGCAGGTACACATGTACACACATGCACACATGCATACACAAAAACACACACTCAGAAGCAATATAAATGGCAGTACAAACACATAAACGCACTTTCCTACATGCATTTATATGTGCACATTACAGTAGCACAGATGCATGTACAGATATCCCTAATCAACATACAGAGACCTCATGCACAAGGCATGCACAAGTTGGGAAAAGCTGGACCATTATTCCAAAACCTCAATAGTCTGAAAAATATTATTAGTTATTGTCCAAATAGAAAATATATGTCTTGGCTACTCTGAAAGTATAGTTTGTGTTCGAGTTCATGTCATGTCTTGCTTTCCAACATCACATCAGTCATGTCACCCACATGTTTTATTTTATTTATTTATTTATTTATTTTACTATATGTCATGGCATTAAGGTTGTTCTACAGCATACCATGTCATGTGTAGCCCTGTCATATTAAGCTATGGCATATTCTGTACACCAGGTTCAGCAGACAGTGCATTGTGGATAAGGATAAGAGGAACCAGTGTCGCTTCTGCAGACTCAACAAGTGCTTCAGGGCTGGAATGAAAAAAGAAGGTACTGATCGCTCACTCCTTACCCTTAGCAAGATCGAATGTGTTTCAGCAATGGAAAGAAAACTGATATGACCTGAATCACATTTTTTTTTACTCTATATGATCCAAGATCATAATTTTGAAGCTGCAGTTAAAATTTCAATTTCAAATGGAGTTTACAAGCAAGGATGATGCACAAAAGAAAGGGTTCACTTTTCACTGGATTTACAGTGTATAAAGTAATTATACATTTATGTATGTGAGGAATGGATGAATGTTTTAACCACTTAAACCAGGACAAGCTCACTCTGCCTGACAGACAGCTTATTAAAAATAAAAACTCTGCCAAAACTGGTGGCACTGAAGAAATGGCTGTCTTCAGAGAGTTTGACAGCTGGTTTGAGATGGCTGAAACAGGCTCAGCCATAAAATAGGTGATTACTCTGTTTGTGTGTGTGTGTGTGTGTGTGTGTGTGAGAGAGAGAGAGAGGGGGGGAGGGAGGGGGGTGCTCTATGTGTGCATGTGTGAGTGTGTCTTTTTGTGTATTTGTGTGTTTATGAGGGGTATAACCTTGGCACGGCATTTTATGACACCCAATCATGTGTTATTCAGACATGTTGTTCTGGATTGCAATTGGTTAACGTTTGACTTTTCTTGCTGCTGCCAGCCTGTACAGCAAGAGCAGCTCGTGTTGGGAGGGAGAGAGTTCCCATACTATATTTAAAATAAAATTTCTACAGACACACGTTAGGCCTATGTACCACTGAGGCTGTTCTATCCAGTCTTCAGATTTCTGATGCAACTAGTCTACAAAACAGGCATGAAGAGCACCAAGTGCAGTCAAGGGAATAATTTCACATTTATAATTATGGGAATTTCCCTGTTGATACATGCAACTAAATGCATTCAAATAGAGTCTGCTGGGGTTTTTTTAGATTATGAAAGTCTTAAGATATGTCTCAGAGAGATCAGCATCCATATAGCAACTTCACCCGAGCAAAGTGTCACCATGCTTCTGGTGTGTCACCTCACTTTGTTTCACACACATATTGCTATTTGATGTTTGCATATACTGCAAGCCCATGTGGCCTCGGCACTTGTATAGAGACACAAAATGACATCACAAAGCAATGTTTAATTTTAGTGGAACATTTTCACTTTCCAGCACTGTAGACATTTAAGACATCAAACATTCACTGCCCCGGGGATCTGCTGTTGTCATCTTTTCCACAATTCTCAGTACTGATAATTACCAACTTAAGGCAAAATTCTTGGGGACAAAAAGTAGAATAGACAAAAGACAGACTCAGGATAGAGATTGAAATATTACCTGGATCTTCTGTGCATTTCCCTGTTTATAAATTAGAGGCACAGGATACATTTTAGAGTTAGAATAAAAAAGAGTTGCTGTCCCTCTCTCTGTTTTTCTCTTTTTTTTCTGTCTCTCTCCCTGTCAAACACAAACACAAACACACATGCAGACCCACTAAGTAAACCACTAATATCAGCTGTCTGTTTACTTTAGCTGTGCAGAATGAAAGAGACCGCATCAGTTCCCGCAGGAGCAACCCTGACTCCCAAGACCTGCCACCCATCACTGTCCTGGCCCAAGCAGAGTCACTGTCCCAACAGGTAACAACCCTCTGCCTGTGTGTGAGCGTGATAATAAATACTGTGGCGTGCAAACAACGAAACAATGTGCGAGTTTCTGTTGGTTTTATTAGTGAGCGCACTATGCATAACTGAATTAAAGACTGGAATTTTTTTTTTTTTTTACTCGCAGGGAATACAGACTGAAACTTTTATACTCTCCTTTTATGTCTCTCCTTCTCTCTCTCTCTCTCTCTCTCTCTCTCTCTCTCTCTCCAGATCACTAGTCCAACAGGTATATCAGATGTGTCAGAACAGAAATCAGCCTCAGTTGGAGATGTATGTGACTCTATGCGACAGCAGCTATTAGTCTTGGTGGAATGGGCCAAATACATTCCTGCCTTTGGAGAACTGCCACTTGATGACCAGGTAAAATAGCCGTGATGCATGATATGGCGACACCGTGTCTAAAAGTGCGCTCCTAGTGGACAAAGAATGTAATGCCCGTGTTAGTAGGGGGAAGTGGCAGTTTTCTTTTTTTGCACTGTGCACACCGAGTTTCCAGTCTGACCAAAAACAGCTCATCCTCAGGATCTAAGTCTGGAGGTGAAATACCATGTTTTCAACAGAATCATGTCACACTTGGTTTTAAAGCCACTGCAACATTTTTTAGCCTCGGACAAGTCAGCTCCTCCTTAATTAGCCAGTGTACCTGCAGGTGATGGCATGTGCAACATTATACATGACATGTAGGAACTGACACATGAGGGACATTCTATTTAAGTATAAATGTGTTTCTAGTTTCCAGTTTTCAGTGTCAGAACTACCAAAAAGATCTCCCCAAAAAACATTTAGCTGTTATTTTAAATCAGCAAAGGGACTGGATAATTGTCAGCTAGAATTTGAAACCAACCTAAAGTGTCTTCTTGTATCAATTAAACACAATACATGCATGATTCTCAGCTACTAATGTGCTACGAATGGAGGGGTGAAAACAGGCATTTACACTGTTGGTGTTGTTTGTTCTTTGTTCATTTCCCTGTGTGTGTGTGTGTGTGTGTGTGTGCGCGCACGCACGTCTAGGTGAGCTTGCTCAGGGCTCATGCAGGTGAGCACCTTTTGCTCGGGGTCGCCAAGAGGTCGATGCCATATAAAGACTTCCTGCTTTTAGGTAAGAGCTGACCAATACGAGAGCATCTTTTTTTTTTTTTTTTTTTTTTTTTTTGTAATACAGAGCAATCAGGTGGTTCAGCGCTCCAGTGTGAGGTCAGGTCCAGTGTTGTGTTAGCTGAGAATGATTAACTAAAGCTTTCTCTATGTTTCTTTGTGACTTCAAAAAAAAAAATGCAGCCTATTCTCAAAATGGCATAAGTCACACCTCTTGGACAAAAAACAATATCACACACATATACATATACACATTTACACACACATCAACTAACAGGCACCCACACACACAGACTCACGCATCTTTGTATTCATGTACTTGTTAGGATCCTCTAGTAACCCCACCCTTAACCTTCACCACAGATGCCTGATAATGATAGATAACCATAAGCTCTAATAATAACACAGTCGACTGTAGAAGTAAGCCTTAACAAACATAAAAAGAGATTTAAAAAAAAGCTAAAGTACTTCCTTTATTCTATTGCCAGCAGTCGGCAGCACAAGACACACAACGCATACTTCAATAGCATACACTAAATGTACATTATTAAAGTATGTTATTATACTTGCTAAATACTGTAGCAGCTAATGTTAGTTGTTGTCTATTTAGTTGTCTAATTATCCATCCAGGCCATGCTGACGTTACCCTCACAGTAAATTTCATAAGGTTGTCAATTTTAACTTAGCCCTGTTCCTTCCCTGTTTCATATTCAATCATCCAAAAGCGGTTTCACTTCTTTATTGATGCTATTGATACTGTAGCTATCTTAAATAGCATTTTCTGCTTACATTTTCACCGATGATGTTCAACTTCAAGTCTGCTATCGCTGCCAAGTTGCGTGAAAGGGAGAGCTGTACCCAGAGCTGCCCATGTTTCCACAAATACGAAGTCCATAATATGCCAGTGGCTGGTGGTGAATGAAATTTGATACAATTATATTCTAGACCTTTTTTTTTTTTTTTTTTTTTTGATGCCCATGAATGACACTGCCTCACACAATATCATAATTCCTATAAACACACAGGCACCAATATTGTCTTGTGTGCAGGTAATGGCTGTGTGATCCAGAAGAACAGTCCTGAGCCGGAGATCTGCCGGGTGGCCAACCGGGTGCTGGACGAGCTGGTCCAGCCCTTCCAGGATATTCAGATTGACGACAACGAGTACGCAGCACTCAAAGCTATCGTCTTCTTTGACCCAGGTAATGATGAAAGGAAAACATAACACATCAACAAACCGGCCATGGGCCCAGTTTTTAAGACCTTCTCTGAAAGGGTAACAGTGGTCCTTTAGATTAAATATGATAATCTACTACTAATACCAATTTAGGATTTGGAGATAGCAGTCTTATTCTACTTTTAATCAAGCATAAATGCTGCTCTTGTGTTTTTCAGTTGGGGTTGATTTGGCAATATGATTGGTCTTCATTTTGGCAAACTTGTTTTGAAGTTAGTCATTTGTGGGGAAAAGCCTATGTGCCCTAAAACTTATGATAGTTTTTGGGTAGTAATTCATATTTGTATTTTGTGAAAAATAAACAAATTCTTCAGGAGAAACTCTCATACCTACTGCTGTTTTGTAACAAAACATTTAAAAATACACTTTACTGTTTGCAACACTGTCCTATCGTCCAGATGTTACTATTTCCATGTAGTTTATTCATGTCTTTTTGAACCAGACATGCTGTCATGTTATTTGTTCAACACGTAGCAAGAGAGAGATAAAGATCGAGACTATTACAACACTGCAAATGCAGATTTTGAAAGCTTGATCTTGCGAAATCTGGATCAGAATTCCCCAGTCTGGTCACGTGAATTCTGACTGTAGGGATTTGGTTATCTGGACGATTATAATCCAGATTAAAACTTTTGAAAAACTGGACCCAGATTACTTTTAAGGTGGATAGCTGGTTTGGATTAAAATCATTGACTGTGTACCCTGTTTTTCTCTGCTTTTCTCACACAACAACAAAACTGTGAACATTATGTTCCTCTGCCATATTTTTTAAGTGGGAGGTTAGTTAATGGCTAATTTTGGCAAAGTAAATCAACTTTAGTTGTGGTTAGGTTAAAGTTATGAAACCTTTGGTTGAGGGTAGGTATCTACTACAGTTTGGTTATGGTTAAGGGATACGGGTTGAATTGGAGAACTAATAACAAAATGAAAGTGAAACTGAGGAACCCAGGTTGCTGGAGTTGAGGGCATACAGCTGTGAAGCCCTTTGACCTCCACACTCACTTCACCTGCACTATTTCAATGTCAAACCACTGTCTGATTTTCTGTGTCACATTTCATGACAGCACATAAGACTAGGCCATACACATAACACTTCTTGCAGTATTCATTACACCATTTGTGCCTTTGTTTTAGTGTCTCGCTTGTTTTTTGTGTCTACTGATGCTGTCACTTTTCTATCATTTTATGTCAGCAAACATATCTCATCTGAATTGTCCAATCAGTCATTGGCATAGATTTTACATATTCCTGTTCTGTTGACATACGAGGCCAACATATACCAGCAGCCCTTATATGAACATAGCATACACATCCTTTCCATTCTTTGTAAATTTCGGAAAATGTATTCTTTTATTGAAAAAATGAACCACTTAAGATAAATAATATTCTTTTCAAATTATGAGAATGAAAAAAAAAAAAATAGAGGAGAATGGGTAGAAAACTAAACAAGACCGAACTAATGCAATGGGGAAAAAAAAAAACTATTACATCAGTGAATGGTAAAAAATAGCTAACCCTTATTTAAATGATACCCTTGTCCTATAACCTTCATAATTTCTGTCCAGATCTCTCTACTCCCAATGAATCCTATCCATCTGGTTATATCTCCATTCCAAGTTATGTCCCAATCCCTCCATCCCTCCTTTATTTCCCATTTCCCATTACCAGCCCCCCTTTCTCTCCCTTGACTAAATCCCCTCATTTTGCCTTCATGCCCCAGTTTGACCATCATCATTCCATCAACGCCGCTCATATCCTCAATTCCATCTCTCATAACTGTGCTCATTCTCACCTTCTTGTCCTTCAATCCCTCCCGCCACCTCTTCCTCCTTTGACCCATCCCTCACTTCCACGCTTTGCCTTCCAATTTCCAGATGCAAAATCTTTGCGGGACCCATCGAAAATCAAGGCCATGCGTCTGCAGGTAGGTGCAGCATTTGACCCTCGCAGCTTGCCAATCACAGTTTTCTAGTCATTTTAATTGTATTATTGTATGTTGATGGAAAAGAGTCTGTTTTTTACATTTCATATTGCACTTTTAGGCATTGGTTTGCCACATATATTTGTATTGACTTACAAGAGGAACAGAACAATACACTCACATTTGTGGATTAGCAATATTATCCATAACGAGGAGAGCTGGGGTCAAAACAGCAGCTGCAAAAATATTGTCTCCTTAGAGTATTTAAACATCAATGCATTGAAATGCTTGGTAGAGAAGTAAGTTGTGGTTGTAAGCCTGTGGATAAATTCTATGTTCCCATTTGCAATTGGAAACTATTGAAACGACCATGAATTGGTCCCAGCTCCACGTTAGAGCACGTCAGCTTTAGGCCTTGACATAAAGACAAGGAATTAGCTAACAGACTCTTGCATTATACATAATTCTGCATAATTCTCCACCCAGCTCCAGGCAATATCACAGTTTACATAATTTCATATACTGCTTGTGTGGTGTGATATGTTTTGATATGTTTTTAGTAATTTTCCTCAGTTCAGAATGTTGAGAATTCATTCAAAATTTGTTGCATCTGACATTTAAATGCCAAAGATATTTACAGTAATGGCTGGAAAACATGCACTTGTGAAATCGCTGGCTCTCAACCACATGCCACTGAGGTTCAAAAGTATGCCGATTTTCATTAGAACCAAATGCTACACCAGCCTAGTTGAGCTCCCTCTCCTCTAGAGGAGGGTACGCAAATCAGCTGGAGCTGACGCTGACTGAAATGAAAACCTGCATGCTCTTCGGCCTCAGCGGCGCATGACGGACAACCACTGTCTTCAACAGTTTTAAGTGAAATGAGACCAGGCCTGCTGAACAAATCTGACTCGTGGTGTGCATGTGGTGTCTGTGTGCAGATCCAGATGAGCCTGGAAGATTACATTAATGACCGTCAGTATGACTCCAGGGGTCGTTTTGGAGAGCTTCTGCTCCTGCTGCCCACCCTGCAGAGCATCACATGGCAGATGATCGAACAGCTCCAGTTCATTAAGCTCTGTGGCCTGGCCAAGATAGACAACCTGCTGCATGAGATGCTGCTGGGAGGTGAGACAGGGCCCGTACCTGTGCTTATACCGTAACAGTGCTAGTGGTAACCTGAAGGAGGAAAAATAATCTGCCCTTCAGCAAGAATCTTAACCCCCACATGTTGTAGTGGAGCAGCTCAGTGGCAGACAGACAACTGCGGTTGTACTGAGCAGCTCCCAGGGGTGAATTTATGGAACAGTATGGATGTGAAGTGATGTGAGGCAATGTGATGCTAAAAAGAGCACTCTCATTCTCCTAGGTAAATAAAGGACAGAAAAGTAAAGATATGGAATAATGCAGTATAATCCACCAATACATTAGGCAAGCTCAAAATAGACAACCTGCTGAGAGGCTGTTGGGAGGTTAGACAGGCCTGGATCTGCAAGTACATCTAAACATGTATAAATAGGAAAGACTGAAGTGTAAGCTGGAATACTAGAAACAAAAACGGGTATGTAATCAGGTCAGTTCAGCATGGAGCAGAGCTGGTTTCGTAGATTTCTGAGCTGTTTCAAGCCGAGGTGAGGCGGTGTAACATGATTAACTGTCTGAGATGGAAGAAAAAAATGTTTTACAAATATCTATACAAGCTGAGATTTTGATTCTGTTTTGAGTGGTTGTGTTTTGTGTCCAGGCCTCACTTCTGACCCCACCCACTTGCACCACCCAGCCCACACCCAGCTGGCTCAGGACCCCTTGACTGGACACACACTGGTCATCAGTGCAATGCCGGTCACACACACTCCGCAGATAGGTAAGACCCACAGAATGAACAACGCTCTTTAGTCTCATATGAAACCCACAAGTGCGTACCGCTTGGGCATGCCTGAATGCACACATTTATACAGACAAGCACAAACCTTCTCACACACACACACACACACACATGCATAGGAACACAGGAAACATCATAACAAATGTTCCTATAGCGAGTCAGGCAAATTTTTTGCAAATGTCACACATCCGAATTAGATTTACCATTAGATCAACTGAAGCGAAGAAACAGAAATCCCAAATGTCAAAAAAAGAAAAAAAGAAAAATCCAGAAACTAAATAATTAAATAAATGCATACTACTACTACTACTACTACTGATGTTATAATCATTATTATTATTATTATTATTATTGTTGTTGTTGTTACTGTTATGCATACATAAACTCAGCAAAATTGCACCAACTAATGTAATCTTAAACATGAGAGCAAC
This sequence comes from Myripristis murdjan, assembly GCF_902150065.1. Classification (NCBI taxonomy): domain Eukaryota; kingdom Metazoa; phylum Chordata; class Actinopteri; order Holocentriformes; family Holocentridae; genus Myripristis; species Myripristis murdjan. Next base: position 17,501,965 of record NC_043999.1, read on the forward strand.
AGTGGAAATAACATTTTTTGATGGGTGGAGGTGGACAGACAATTTAGAGCATACAAAAGCACATTGTTTTTCTATTGATAAAAAAAAAGTCATGTGCAAAATCTTGAGTCTAAAATCTTTTTGCAATTCCATTCATATTTTATATTAAAAAAATGTTAACTCAACTGTTTATGTCTCTCTCTCTCCTTGTTTTAGCAGCCTCCCCAGACACCCCCATCCCATCTCCCCCTCAGGGTCCCGGCCCGGAGATGTACAAAGCCTTCCCGCAGCCTCTTGGTCCTCCGGCCAGCCCCTCACCTCCTGCACAGACACACCCCTGACTTCTGCAGTAATCTTAACTGTCTTAACTATGGAAAGAAAATATCAAATGAAATCCATGTTCCGCATCTCAGGTCAGTGTTTACCCAGCCTCAGCCCCTCGTAAGCTACGTCTCGTCTTCATCGTCATGCCACTGGCTGGCGTCTAAACTGAGCTAGATGACTGCAGCAATAAACAAGGCAAGGCACAATTAAAGGTGCTATTCGTAGCATATTATATCATAGTGAGATTAATTTTGATGCCTTGGTATGCTTACTGTAAACAAACAAAACCCTGCTCAAGATTATTGGCAGCCTTCTTCCTGTTTTTGTGTGCTTTGTGCTTTAAAGCAGTGGTTCTCAAATGGGGGATGTAGCCCCCTAGGGGTATGCTGGAGTACTGCAGGGGGTTTGTGAGATTTTTTTTTTCTAAATGTTGACTTAAAAAATATTAGTCATGAAGGTGTCAAGAGAGTGTGCCTCTGGTTTAAATCTGCTGGTTGTCGAGCATAGATGTTTGTTCACTTTGACCAGGAGGCCAAACAAAAATCAAGAAAATACGATACGGCGATACTGCTGAAAGTAAGGAGAGAGAAGTGAAAAAGAAAATCTTGTCAGTAACTCGTTGTCAGATGCTGATGGAGCAGGGTTGCACTTCCTTGTACCTCATAGACGTTTTTTTTTTTGTTTTTTTTTTCCCCACACTGCTCAGGGGACACTTGGCTGAAAAAATATGTCAAAGGGGGGATATTACTGAAAAAAGTTTGAGAACCACTGCTTTAAAGCATTTGAAGATCTTTACATTGTCTTTTCAATAACTCTAAAATAATATATATATTTATGATTTGTTGGCACATTTCTTAGCAAAAAGGTTGTGAGATGTAAATAACCTCTACTGTTGTGTTAAAAGGCAGGTGGGTAACCAGGTCAGTCTGGTCATGTACAATGTAGTGCAAAGTAGAAATGTCCATCTTCTCTCATCTGTTTAAGGAAGTATGTTGATTTAATGACTTATTGATGTTAAAATGCTACAACTAGCTTTAAAGCAACACCAGTGTCAGATTTGGCTGCTGCTGGCTATGTTGCTCAAAAATCCAGCAGCAGTCCAGCGCCTACCGAATTTTCTTTCTTTCATTTTTTTTTCCTCTTGACTGGGGAAGCAGGATGGCTGAGACAGAGTCAGACGATGCAACAAGGTACAGGATTAAGGGATGCAGAGTCAAATCTGAGCAGAGCGGTTTAGATGGCTTTCAACTGTTGCTATCATCTTCCAATGCATAAAAAATACTGAAATGTTCATGGTACACTGCATTCAGTCTCTGGTTATCAGTTTTAGCCCGTGAGCCCACCTAACCGAACACACCAGTGTTTCATGGTAACATGCTGCCAATTTTTCATGGTGGTCCCCTAAAAGTAATATGCATAATTGGATTAGTGGCTTCTGAATATGCAAGTTAAGACATTAAAGGCTTAAATCATGGCTACAAATAATGTCATAATGTCAGTAATGTCAAATTTAGAGTTATTACAGTCTGTTGAAGAGTTGATAACATGTCAAACCTTTGTTTTTTGTAAACTAGTTTTTACTGAATAATTTTTGAGCTCACACTCAGGTTTTTTGGTTCACTTGTACATATAAAATGGTGATTTATTATAAATGTGTAAATGTAAAATTTAACCTATAATCATATGAAGAAGTTGAAAAAAACATCAGCATGACTATCCCATAGTACCACAACACATAGGGCTAGTACTGCACTCTTGCTGTCAGGATACTAATTGCAACTAGGTATCAAACAATAATATTATTATTGTTTGATACCATTTTTTTTTTTTTTTTTTTTTTTAATGCAACACTAGAGCTGAAGATATGAACTTGTATAGCATCAGCAGTCCTGGTCTGAGACACTTTATACATGTCGGTGCTGATTCTCAGGATACTGACTGTTCAGCTTAGCAAAGGCCTTTGGGGCCAACTTATGTTTGGTGAGTTTTGTGTAAATACCCTGCATATAAAAATAATTTTGGTGTTTGGAAAATAAGAATTTTTTTTTGAGATTCAGTGATTCTTACATTTCAGATATTGAGCCATAAACACAGAATAAAGATAAATAAATGTCACACTTATATTTTTTCATACATTTAAAGTCAGCTTGTGAAGCACACTACAATGGAGTAGTTTGGGGCAAAGATCAACATAATACAAAAAAGTTATAAACCGTAATGACCTTATTCATGTTAGGTGACAACAATGAATGTGTGTAAAATGCAATGCTTTAATGACTTACTGTATATATTCAAATAGATAATTACCATCACTCAGATAATTGCAAATTAAATTACCTTGCCTTTTTCTTCTATTTTTTTTTTTATTATTAATCACTTAATGCATTAATGTTGTTGTTTGTGTGCATAGCAAAAATGGTCCTGCTGAAAATATGTGAATTTCTAAATAATTAAATTACAACACTGTTTTACAAAAACCTATTTGTGTTTCATTTCAAGTTAAATTAAAAAAAAAAAAAAAAAAAAAAAAAAAAAAGATGGTAGAGCGCAGTAGCGCCCTCTTGCAGTGAAGACAGAAATTACAACAGGATACTAAATATAATAGGAATGCTCAATTTACTGTGTACGCATCAGCACACCAAGAGCAATGAGTATTCATTTATTTTTCTGTGTTCATAAGAAAAGGAAAAGTAAACAATGTGAGATAGAAACAGAAATTCCTCTCCAATAAAAGCTATATTTACTTTAATATTTATCCATTGCCACTGCTGCAGCGAATCATTTCAGTGGATGTCTCTGAAAATAAAATGTAAATTGTCAATTTTTTTGCCCTCGATCATAGATGGAACACAATATAGTCAGACAGATGACAATAAATTGATAGAAATATATTTCAATATTGTTTCACCACATGCCATAATACTGTGTGTGGTTTGTCCATTACTTCCCTCATGGAAGTCATCATTCCCCTGCATAGTTCCATTGGTCAGGGATATGCAGTTTGTATCCAAAGCTTTATTGGTGAGCTATTGAGACCGCACTGCCAGATGATGCTGCTCATCTGAAATCACAATCACTTCCCCCCGTCCAACTGAGAGAACAAACTTTGACACAAACACTACAGCCAAACTAGAATATAAAAAGGCTGTGATTTAAACTGAAACTGAACTGCATCGGGTTCACTACTTTTAACTCTCTGTGACTATACATGCCCTCTCACACACATTCATATTTTGAGGTGCGAAGCTATGTGTGTGTGTGTGTGTGTGTGTGTGTGTGTGGCCATGGATGTACTGAACAAATTTCCATGTCTACATGTTTACGCGAAACAAGTGTGGGCATGTGTGCTTGCCCATGTGTTTGTGTCTGAGGATAGAGGTGGTGTATACATCTGTCTATGTACAAAAGTGAATGTGTGTGTGTGTGCATTTGTGTGCAGTGGATGAAACCAGGGGATAAAGCTGAGAGCTCTTATTCTCTGTATAGCGCTGTGTGTTTGAGTCAGAGAAAACACTCAGGTTATTTATGGCGGAGAAGATGATGCTGTCTAGAATCAACATGGCCAAATCCTCCTATCAACTCCATAATGGACAAGCTGCCTGGCTTAGGTTAAAACAACACACCGCACAATGGAAAGATGTGTACATGCCTGTGTGTGCCAGTGTGTGTGTGTGTGTGTGCATTTTCCAGCCTGTGATTTACTAGTCTTTTTGCATCCATGCATGTAGGCTCTCTTATATATATGTGTGCATGTGTACTGTATATATTTGGAAGTGTGTGTGTGTGCCCAGGGAGCTTTAATGTAAAGCCCATAGTGAGGAGACGCGGCGGCCCCTCTGTGTCTCTCTCCATCAGATAAACCTGAGCGTTAGCATGCCAGTCACATATCTCATCTGAGACGCACCACTCTCCTCCACACACCTCGCCTCGGCCCACACTGACAGCACGCTATTACACACCAGTATGACGCTCGCTCCACCTGAGGAGGAGGAGGAGGAGGAGGAGAAATGGAGGGATGAAGAGAGAGATGGAGAAGGAAAGGATGGACTGGAATATGAAATGTTTTTACTTTCCACTTTTTTTTTTTATTTTATTTTAAGTTGAACCTAACTTTGCCTTGTTGATTGTGATTGTAATTCACATTATTCCTCTGGGAAAATACAGTGATTACGTGCATTGTGTGCTCTCTATTCACATTGGGTGACTCAGAGTCAGCTGTAAATAATAACACACTCCCATTGGAGCAATTTGGTCCAATAAATGTAACACAATAATTAAACACTGCTTGGCTCTGGCTCCATGGTCTAGATGGTTATTTTTTTTCTCTGAATATACATAAGCGCTGCTTTGTTGAATAACTTCATTTACCCTCTGGAGTGTCAGGCTCTCATAAGCTTGCCACTCACATACATTTACTTATAGCCATTTGAGAGATTATGTTGAGAATCTGCAAAAACTGTCCCTGGATAGCAGCATGGAATCCATCCATCCAGCCATCCATCAATCCATCCTGTGTCTGCCATGTCATGATTGTCATTACCAGTAGATGGCAGTACAGCTCCATGGTTTCATCCCAGTCAAATTGCCCCCTAATGGCTGTTATGAATGCGCTTTGCTCTTCAGCTGTCTAAGTAAAAATTATTGGGGGAAAAAAAAATCTATAGAAATGAAATATAATCAAAAACAAGTTTGCTGATGTTTTTAGCAATCGGCATGACTTTAAAACCTTAATATGGCTATATACATGTTTTGTATTCATATTTCTAAACTAGAAAAAAGGCATCGGGATATGTAGTTACAGTTCAGTGATTTAGATTTGGGTACCACAATCTATAAGTATGGTTTTAATAAGAAAAACACCAGCCTATATGCTATGATCATTTTTTATATTGTTGATTCCAGTCACTTCAGGTAGATAATGTAGGTTGAATGACTAAAATGGCCATAAAAGAGTGCAAACACACATCCTCATGCTCTAAACGGCGCACACACACACACCCTGGTTAATATGGGTACAGTCTGAAATGAATGGCATGTGTCAGCGATCCTAGATTACAGCCGGAGATTGCAGACTATCATTCCTCACCGCTGCGTTTACCCATAATTCCCCTCTGTCTCCAACACATCCGCTGATTCCTCCTCTAGGAGACAAGGTGAGGGCGAACGAATCTCCTGCCTCCAACTCTGAGAATGAATTTAAAACCTCTCCTGAGTGATTTTCTGTGTCTCCGTCCTGTGATTCTGTGTGTGTGTGTGTGTGTGTGTGTGTGTGTCTGTGTGGTGCATGCATGTGTGGTTTCTGATTATACCACAGCATGGGTGAAGGGAAGGAAAATACAGTGACAGCTTCATTTCCAAAGCTGAGTTCACATAAATGAGGGATTAAAGCAAGCAAGAGGGTTAAGGCTCACCTCGGCCTTCACTGACAGCTTTCCCTCCTTCAAAACGCTCTCTCCCTCTGTCTCGCCCCCTGTGTCTCTGTCTCCATTATTATCTTTGTCTCACTCTCGCTGATTCTCTCATTCTCTATTTATGTCTGTCTGTCTGCCCGTCTTCCACTGTGTTGCTGTATGCTCATTTTGCCTGCAGAGATAATACACACACAGATTTAAAAAGAGGCATAAAAAACATGCATACAGTACTTGTACACGCATACATGTACACATGCACACACACACACACACACACACACACACACACACACACACACACACACACACACACACACACAGGCACACACACATTGTGATTTACAGAGTTGCAGAGAGCTGGGGTGTGCTCTACATCATGATGATGGGGACCAGGTTAGGCCAATGAAATTAGGGGTTAGGGCCAGGCAGGGGCAAATGTGTGTGTGTATGTGTGTGTGTGTGTGTGTGTGTGTGGTACATTAGGGAAATGAAAAGGGGTGGACCACTGATGGCTTCTGGGATGCAGACTTGTTAGAATAAAGGAATATAAAAAAGACAGGGCAGAGAAGAGATGACAGGGCGGATGATAAGATGAGTGGTGCGGTAATGAAAACGGTCCTGTGTACCCCTAGATTACATTGGGAATGAGATTGAAGAAGTGTGTGTTGGTGTGTATGTGTGTGTGTGTGTGTGTATGTGTGAGGGAGAGAGAGAAAGACAGAGAGAAAGAAAGGGGCATAAAGGGGATGCAGGAAATGGGGAGCAGCGAGGATGTGAGAGAAGGAAGGGATGGAAAAAGATGGACATTTATTCATGAGACACTAGAGAGAGGATCAGCTGGAGGAGAAAAACAAAAGGAGAAAGAGGAAGAGAAGAGAAGAGAAGAGAAGAGAAGAGAAGAGAAGAGAAGAGAAGAGAAGAGAAGAGGTATTACAACTCAGGACGAAGCAGCCCCACTCTGAATGATAAGTGTCTCACGCGCTGCGGGTTATGGGAAGTTCACACAAACAAATGACTCCCATTTGCCAGAGGCGAGGGACACAATTGAGAAAGAAGGGGGTAGAGAGAGAAAGAGGGGAGCGGAGAGGAGAAAAGAAAGAGAGAGGGAGGGAGACGACTGAATCCTAGAGCCATGATTTCAGATAACTCCATCTGCATTGAGGAAATGATTACCTTTTTACCCCTCCCATGTTTTCACGGTTTTGCAATTTAAACCAAAGCACATTCAATCCACAGGATATTAGAGACCCTGTGGTGAGATGGACTAAAAGTCGGCACTTTGGTATCTAAAATTATAGGGTGCTTATGGACCTAGGTCAATAACACTAAAATGTATTGCAAATTATAACGTGTAGGTGGGCTACTTTTTTCGCCATAAGAGGTGACATCAAATAGTAATGGGCGAACATGGATACTGCCCTTATTTGTACATTAGGCAGCATGGAATCAAAGATAAGTATGCGGGGATACCACTCTTTGAAAATGCCATTAGAGCGGCGGTTGTCCGTGTGGCATGGAGGCCTGAACCAGGTATGAGAGCAGCCAGCCTCTCCTGCTGAAGCCGTGTTGTCACTGAAACAGGCGTCTGAAGTGTTTGGTTGGCATGAAAACCTGCAGACTCTTCAACTCCGATGGTTAAGAACCGCTGCTTTAGAGCACCGAGCAGACTAGATCATGTGTTTCGTCTAATATTCCTCCAGCACCTCACTCCCAGGCGCTCTGCTCCGTTGTGGCCTAGAGTTGAACGGGAGCAGCATCAAGCAGTTCCAGGATATTCTGCCGTGGCAATCCTCCAGTAACCTCGCACAACCAGCTCGTGTCACAAGTTCATTTTCCTTTGACTTGTGAAACCATCTGCCCGCGCTCCAGCTCCAGAGGAGTTATGGAAAACCACAAAATGGCCGGACCAATCAGCATCCTTTGAGGAACTAGAGGCATTGCTTAGGAGACGATGGCAGTGAGATGCTGCATTGGGCTGAACTGGAAAAAAGAAACAACAGGAGATCAGTGAGGGTTCTCCTTCCAAAAGCAGTAAGGATCATGTACAAACATGCAAATGATAGATGGTAGATCCAATCACCTGTGCTGCTTCTACTTTTCCAAGACTCTGTGTGGTGTAGTCAACAACAGAAACGATATCTAAGGTTAGTCTGGCCAGGCTAATCTAATGTCTCAGGACCAGTGACATGAGGACCAATCACAGCAGACTCAAACTGTGACTTGGATTTGAAGACGGACTGCCCATTGTGGCGTTACATGCTCTTTCAATGTGTGCAATGCATCTGTCTGAACCAAAAAGGTAACCCCCCCAGCCCCAAACTTGTAGCCTGTTAACATTCTAATTATTATAATAAGACATGATAAGATGATAATATAAGACTAATAAGACTGCATGCCTGGCAAAACTGTTTGACTGCCATTCTTTTAATTTGCGTTCAGGGTCATCTCTTACATGTGGCCTCCTCTCCTGATTGAGCACACACAAAAATGTTGTGGCAATTTATTGTATATGTTAATACTGAGAATCCGTTTTTTTTTTTTTTTTTTCAGACATCTTGACCCAGAAATGAGAGATTGTGGATTGATCACATAAGAGGGGTCAGAGCTGATGGCATATTGCCCCTGGAGGAGATAGACGCTTCAGTGCGGGACTCAAGGGCACTCTGATGGGATGGACACATCGGCTGGTGGCCCATGGACCGTTATGAGAAGTACCCTCGATTGCCTGTGACACACTTCTTCCCAATAAAGGAAAAGCTTGTATTCAACAAAAGCGCCTATGAAATCCTTGAGCCATTGACATATTTTATTTAAAAAAGTATTTCATTTAAAAAAAAAAAAAAAAAAACACGTAAAAGCCCTCTCTCTCCATTTCCATTGCTCTCGCCATCTGCAGCAGAAACAACCAAAAGCCGGGTGCAACAAGTTCAATCACGTTTTCTGGTGGGTTGTAAAAAGGCATTTTGGGAAGTGTAGGAGATCAGTAACCGAATTAGATGTAGATGAGGCAAGTGGACGAAAAGTAGGCACACCAGAAAAGAGGATGACAACATTTTATCACAAAATAACTCCTTGAATGTGTTGAACATCACAAATTTATGACATTATGACTATTATGAGTATCCGAGGATGGATTTTTCCTTTAACTGCCCATCACTCCGGCAGTCAGTGGTCAGCAATGAAGAATACTGCTTGTATTGGGCAGTTACGAGGGGGAAACGAGTGTAACTATCACTGTGAATCAGGATGTGGCTGATAAAGAGCCTGTGCATTCAATAAAATCCGGCCCTGAATAAATGAAGTTTCAAAAAATAATAACCATGAAAGGCGGAGGAAGAAAAAAATCAAAATGCACCTGAGGCAGATCTTTAGAGTTAGACAATAGCCACTTTTATCTCCAGTTCACTAGATTGTTGTGTCTCCATTTTGAATTTTATCATCAGAAACGAGCCAAGTGTAAATAATTTGCCTTTCATAGCAGAGGCAAGGCATTTCATTTCCAAAACAGCTCCGGATCTAATTATTTTACCCCGAAATTAGAATTGAGCTCCCTTTAAAAGGTACAAAGGAATTCACTGTAAGCGTGTAATTAATTTTATATTACTATTTACTTGTACGTCAGTTAATTATGATTCAGGTTTCAATAGCTGAGCACACACACACACACACAGACGCACATACAGAACCTACACTATGTATATAGAGAGAGACTGGGTAAGAAAAAAAAAAAAAAAGAGTGTGAATTTTACACACATGGCTTCCTGTCCTAATCAAGGGCTTTCTCAACTCCTATCTGAAAGACACACATGACTGACTCTTTCAGCGGTCTACCTACACACCGTGGACGTGTGTGATGAGAGAGAGAGTGAGAATAAGCCTGTGTGTGTGTGTGTGTGTGTCTGTGTGTGTGTGTGCACGTGCTTGCAGAAGCTCACCAAACCAGTAGCGGGGCGGTAAAGGATATTAGGCCGCAATTGCAAAAAGATTGCAAAAAGTGACATGCTTAATAGAGAAAGATTACTGTGTGCAACATCAGTTTGATTTGAGCTGAATACATTTTCCTCACACAGACAGGCTTGTGGACAGACCTCTGAGCACTCCAGAATGGATGCTTTAGCCTTGTGTGTTTGTGTGTGCATGTGCTCGCATTATGCATGCATGTATGTATGATTTTTTTTTTTTTTTTTTTGGCAAGCAAGAGTGAGATACAAATGTCCATTTCAACAATCACAGCTGGCAAAGGTATTTGTTACACAAGGCAGGTTTTTGGTGATGTTCATTGCTCATGTTTGATAAGAAACGCATAATGATTGTGTGACTGAGCCGCTTATTGTCCACACAAGTTTATGCATGATAAACATATATATATATATATATATATATATATATATATATATATATATATATATATATATATATATATATATATACATATATATATATATATAAAAATCTAAAAAGGCTCAGTGATGTGTTGGTCACACACACAGTATAAGGAGTTGGAACATTCAGGCAGCTCAGCAAAAAAATATTCCAACCATGTTATTATCCATGTGCGGTACAAAATGACACTTTGAGATCTTCATGTACTGACGAAAACAAATGTGGTTCATGAAAATATTTGGAAAGAGCAACAACAACAAAAAAATCTCTGTTTTGACAATTGTGCAGCACACCCATGTTATGGAAACTTTGCAGAGCGGTTGCTGATTACTGGAAAGATCTTTCACACTGTGATGCCAAATTCAGGCAGGATGCGGGAAATGTTTCGATACAGTTCACAAAATACATAAAATTATTCATTTACAGCTCATTATGTGTTTGTTTGTTTATTTGCACAATAAAAGCAACAAAAAAAGAAAAAAAACAAAAAAATAGTTAAAAACATGTGCAGGGTGAGACATGAAACCCGAAGGGCTTATTTAGGAGCCTCACCCCAAAAACTACATAATAACAATACTATGCTGTACAACAAAACTATATAGTAGTAACAGAATAATAATAACAGTACTGATATTACAAACGACATTTACATACACATACATACATATACCCAAATACATACATGTATACAAACATACACACATATACACATTACTCAACATCACATATCAATACACTATATCAATATACTACAAAATAGCATCAGTATTAACAATAATGAAAACTTTTATAAAATATGCAAAACCAAAACAAAACAGCTCAATTCAATCCAAGTTAAGATACATAGTATCAAATCAGTCATTTAATAAAAGATATTTAAGTCTACATTTCAGTTCTGAAATAGACGTACAATTTGTAATAATTGAAGGTTTTGAGTTCCAGATTGAAGGACCTCTAAACTTAATACTAAACTGACCTAATGTTGTTCGGGAAAAACTTTGGTAAATATGTTTTGCTTGTCTGGTAGAATATGAGTGAATGGTGGAATTTGCAACAAAAAAATCATTGAAAACAGCAGGAAAAGATGCAGCATTAACAGTACAATTAAACATAAAAATACATATCTGGTAAGTGTTTATGTCATAAATGGACAATATTTTAAGTTGTTTAAACAAGGGAGCAGTTGGTGCCAGATAACTCGTAGCAGTGGTGAGTCTAACAAACTTCTTTTGTAATAACAACAATTTGTGAAGAGATGTTGGATAGGTACTGGCCCAAACAAGATTGCAATATGATAAATAAGGGTAGATCAAACTATAATAAAGTGTTAATAGGCAAGATCTACTTATAAAAAATGAAACTCTACGGATAATGCCATAAGATTTAGTAATTTTCTTACAGACCAGATCAATATGGTTTTTCCATGAAAGGGCTTCATCAACTACAACACCTAAAAATTTAGTATGTGATACTTGTTTAATTTCATTATTATTAATATATAATTTAGCTTCTTCAATAGAATAGTTTTTATTTGTGTGCCTAAAGACCATATAATTGGTCTTTTTGATGTTTAATGAAAGCCTATTCATTAGAAACCATCTTGCAGTTTGGTCAAGTATACTATTTGCATTTTCAATAAGGAAACTGAACTTAGAGTGTGACAATACTATGTTTGTATCATCCGCAAATATGATAGGTAAAGCATTCTCAAACTGTAAAGCAAAATCATTAATAAAAATAAGAAACAAAAGAGGCCCAAGGATAGATCCTTGAGGAACACCATAAGATATCCTCATTTTTCTGGAATTCACACCCTCAATGCAAACATATTGCTGCCTATTATGAAGGTAATCTCTGAGCCAATCCAAGACAACATCACAAAAGCCATACCGATTAAGTTTGGCTAGTAAGATCTTATGATCTACTGAATCGAAGGCTTTGGATAAATCTAAGAAAATACCTATTGAAAACTTGTTCTCTTTCAATGCTTCATGAATTTTTTCTACAAACTGAACAAGGGCCATATAAGTTGAGTGCTTTTTTCGAAAGCCATACTGGTGCTTGTAAAGGATGTTATTTACATTGAGATGATTTAGGACTCTAACATACACCAACTTTTCTAAGATCTTGGAGAAGCAGGGGAGGATTGATATTGGCCGATAATTATTAAAGACTGCAGGGTCACCATCTTTAAAAAGTGGTAGGACTTTAGCTAGTTTCAACTCAGTTGGGACTATTCCTGTTTTCAGAGAGACCGCAAGTACATGAGTCAGTGGCATAATGATTGAAGAGGCTACCTCCTTCAGAAGCTTGGCCGTGATTTCATCATGACCAGCTACAGCGTTGTTTAGGTTATTGATGATCTCTAATACTTCAGAACATGTTGGAGGTGCAAAGCTACCAAGAGGAGAAGAAATGGGCTGAATATCTTCTATGGTGCATTCTTTAGTAGATGGAATTTCTTTAGCAAGAGAGTATCCCACACTGGAAAAGAAACTATTAAACCCGTTTGCTATTTCTAGAGAAGTAGAGAATAATTTATCTCCACTTGAAAATTGGGCTGGAAGTTTCACTGTTGTCTTATTCTTATTTAATAATTCTTTAATGACATTCCATGTGGCTTTTATGTCATTAGCTGATTCCTTAAATTTATCAGTGTAATATTTTTTCTTAGCTATGCGGAGAAGATGTGTATATTTATTTTTGTATTTTTTATAAACATCAGCGTTGTGTTGCGTTGGATTAGTCAGATATTTTTTATATAATCTATGTTTTTTTGTGGAAGATTTTAATAGCCCTGAGGAGAACCAGGGTTTCGAGTCACGTGCTCTCTTGGATTTTAAACTTACAAGTGGAAAGCAATAATCAAATATCTTTTTGTAATTCCAAACAAAGGCTTGGTATGCCAGGTTTGCATCATGGTCATGCATATACACATCATCCCAATTAGCTTCTTCAATCATCCCCTTGAAGCGATTAGTATTAACTTCATTGTACCTGTGAAAATTTACTGAGGTAGCATCCCTATGTTGTTTTGCTTTGAGTTGCTTCAGAGTAATATGAAAAATGGGAAAATGATCAGAAATGTCGCAAAGTAATATCCCAGATTTGGAAGCATACTCAAAGGAATTTGTGACTATATTATCAATCAGAGTGGCTGAACTACTTGTCACTCTTGTTGGTTTAGTAATAACTGGGTAGAAATAGGAGGCATGTAATAAATTAATAAAGTCGTTAGTTAGAGCATGATTATCACTTTGCATTAGATTAATATTAAAGTCACCATGTATAAAACATAGTTTACCCTCTTTGCCAATAACATCCAGTGACGCACCAAAAGCATCATTAAAGTGACTAATATTAGTGTCAGGTGGACGATAGATACACCCAATGATTACATTCTTGCCTTCGAAGAAAGAGCATGATGAGAGTTCAATGAATACAGATTCCATTTCACTTTCATTTGAAATTACCGCTAGATCATTTCTAAGTTTGAATTGTAATTTGTTATTAACTAAAAGTGAAGCACCTCCTCCCACTCTCTCCTTTCTTAAGGAATGAACAGATATGTAGTGTGATACATTGTAAGAGTCTTGATTCATATTTGTTAGCCATGTTTCTGTAAGTGCTATGACAGAGAAATCATGCTTTAGAGTCGCTAAGTAGTGACTTAATTGATCATAGTTCTTAGGAAGGCTACGTATATTGACATGTACAGATGAAAAACATTCCCTATTCTTAGTTGAATCAATTAGTTTATGGAAATCTATTTCACTGTAATACTGACAAGAATTTACCCCAACATTAACTTTGTTAAAGTAATGGACATCTGGGTCATACAAGTCAGAAAAATCAGAGGATTTACATTCATCTGTAGAGAAAGGATTAAAGTTTTCAGACATTTTAACAAAAGAAACTTCCTGAGATTCAATCACTCACATAGACAAACACGCAGTCAAACATTTGTCCAAATAACTCACATGTCTTCAGATACAGAAGACTGAACACTAGAGGTAGGCTTGGCAGACTTGAATGGGGGGTGAACAATCAGCTGATCATACTTCAGATAGGCAATGTTTCCTTTGTCTCGTTCTTCCTTCATCCGAGGCAGTAGATCCTTTCTTTTTGAGCGCACCCTCTCAGAAAAGTCCTCATAGATGAAGAACTTAGTGCCTTTCAGACACTTGGCTCGTTTAAGGATTTGATCTCTGTCTTTGAACCGCAAGAATTTGACAGCCACAGTTCTGGGTCGCCCCTGTGGTTGGAAAGTGCCTTTTCGGTGTGCTCTTTCCAGTTCAATTAGCTTGGGATCCAGCTCAAGGTGATCCGCCAGGAATTTCTTGACTTTCACTTCAGTGTCACTCCATGTCTCAGTTTTGTCATCCTTAATTCCATCGATGAGAATGTTGTTTCTTCTTATCTGATTTTCAATGTAGTCCACTTTGGAGATGAGAGGTTGAAGGTCATCCGACTGTGCATTGATGGTTTTACAGGCACTCAGATGAGCTGTGTGTTTATTCTTCAGCTCCTCCACCTCTGTCTGTGTGAACTCCATACTGAGTTTGTAATCCATAACATCCTTTACAAGATCATCAATACGTTTGTTGGTAGTCTCCATTATTACTGTGAGAAAGGACTTGAAGTTATTCTCTTGAAGGTCCATCATCTCCTTGAAGTACAGCTTTTGTTGGTTAAGTAGTTCCCGTACTGTACTCATTGAAACATATTCTTCATCCATGCTACTTTTAGTGGCTGTCTCCTCTTTCCCTTTAGCCCCTCCACGAGTCATGGTTGAAGATAGAAGGTTGGCTGCTGGGGGTAGCTTGGTGTCTCTAATCCAGCGTCTATCGGGCCAACGAGTCTAAAGCCAGCTGTCCGCCGCTCGGTCAGCCGCCGAGTTAGCTGCTCGGTCAGCCGCCGGGTTAGCTGCTCAGTCAGCAGCCGGGTTAGCTGCTCGGTAAATCGATGGATTAGCTACTCGGCTAGCCGCCGGGTTAGCTGCTTGTCCAACCGATGGGCAAGCTGCTTGGCCAGCCGACGGGTGAGCTGCTCGGTAAGTCGATGGATTAGCTACTCGGCTAGCCGCCGGGTTAGCTGCCTGTCCAGCCGCCGGGTTAGCTGCCTGTCCAGCCGCCGGGTTAGCTGCTTGGCCAGCCGCCGGGATAGCTGCCTGGCCAGCCGCCGGGTTAGCTGCCTGTCCAGCCGACGGGTTAGCTGCCTGGCCAGCCGCCGGGATAGCTGCCTGTCCAGCCGACGGGTTAGCTGCCTGGCCAGCCGCCGGGGTAGCTGCTTGGTCAGCCGCCGGGATAGCTGCCTGGCCAGCCGACGGGTTAGCTGCTTGGTCAGCCGCCGGAGTAGCTGCTCGGCCAGCCGACGGATTGGTTACTCGGCAAGCCGTGGCGATTCACTTATAATGCTGACTTTCTGTCCAATCTGCGGCCTCACAAAGCCCTTGTAACTTTTAGTCAAGTGTTTTGTGTGTTGCTACATCCATTCTCATGACAAATAAAAGCTGGTCACCATCTTCCTCGATGTTTTGACAGTGCAGACGTTTCTAGATTTGGACCATTTGATCTGCACTGTGCTCATCGATAGCCCACCGATAGCCCACCGAGACTTGCAATTTGCTTTTTTTTTTTTTTTTTTTTTAACTCAGATTAAACTGTGATAAAATAATTTGTTCAGAATTCCCTTAAACCGGCTTGACTTACCCTTGTAAAGAATTTTCCGTTTACTGCGACTCCCTTTGGTGCCTTAAAATCAGCGCTGCTACTGATCTTTGGTGTGGCACTGGTAAGTATAATTCTTCAATAGCCAACTGTATGCCAAATCATTTGCTTAATTAGCAAACGCCTCCTGGAAGGTTTACCTCTCATTTCTGCCTCATTAAAATAACAATCTCCATCATAGCAGTCTTCAATACAGCCAGTGTCAACCGGAGTATCAAATCTGGGATTGTGCCAGGGGAGGAGATGTCAAAATGAAAGTCCCCTGCCTCAGGTCAAAATATTCTCAAATCCCAGCGGTGGGCTATCAGTATCAATCAGAAATAAAGTTTGTTAGCATACAGCTTGGGTTCTGAGCGGAACAAAAACACCGGGGAGGTCCTTTATTTAGCTAATTCTCCTCTATCTGAGATGTACATATTTCTACACTGCTTTGATAAGGCCTTGGGGACATGCATGTTTTAATTAGACCTGAGCAGCCTGGTTGAACAATTCATAGAAAACTTTCAACATTTTTGCAGTCTCTCTCTCTTTGTGACAGGCAATGTGTAATTAGCGGCATATGTGCATTTGCATATATGCACCCAGTGACATGTTGCATCTTATTTGAATAAGCAGACATGTCTCAATGTGATATCCCTGAAGTGAATACATGAATATGAGCTGCTAATTATCCCAATCTTGCAAATGATCTACTTAAATATTAATATCTTTTCACTTTGCATTGTTTGCTGGGAGCTTTTTTTTTCAGTCAGTGAGCTGTGTGTGTGTGTGTGTGTGTTTGTTTGTGTCAGTTCCACCTGGGCTGCGGTGGGTATTGTCCTCTGTGTGTGTACTGCTTGCATGTGTGCCTGTTGTTTCATGTGTGCAGGCATGTATGGGGAAATGTGTACACGGTCTCAGAGAGACTTCCACTGTGTGAGTTCTCATTTCAACACATAATAAAAAGCACTAAGGCCACTGTGTACGACAAGCTACGGGATAGAAAAAGAATAATTTTGAGCGTCTGATTCAAACTCAAGCCTACGGAAGCATACCGATTTCATCTTGGGAAAAAAAGTACCAGGTCTTCATGTTTCTGGTTATAATGAGATGTTTTCTTGTTTTTCTGAGATCTTTTCTCATTATTATTGAGATATTTCTTTCTTCTTTCTTGTATTTTTTTGTTATTCTGCATATAGTAGCTGAGCTAAAAAAAAATGTGTATAGTGACATGATTTGATAATAGATTAAGCTTTCTCCTTTAATTTTGCTTAATTATGTGCTTCTGTTCTCATGATAATGACAACAATGAAGAAATTATTTCACATATTTAGGGCCAAGCTAAACCAAGGACAAAAGCACTGCAAAAATGTATGACGAATCAACATTTTTCCCTTGTTTTTGTTTTTCAGGAGGGAAAGATTAGGCATACGAGATTTTTGCAGGACACTGGCAATATGCAATTGCATTCATCTTTTTGATTCTGCACACTGACGTTTGCTGCTAAGTGCACTGGACAATGAAAAGCTTCTGGACAAAGCGAAGTCAGCCTGATGAACACTACTCAGCCTTAATTGCATGCTAGTTTTGATGTAAGGCAATCATGAGGTCTTCTGTTTGAAGTGGACAGGTTTGTTTGATCCATCTTCGTGTGAGTGTGTGCGCTCACGTGTGTGTGTGTGTGTGTGTGTGTGTGTGTGGGTGTCTGAATGTCTTATCAGCTACCTGGTGAGATTAAGTCAGACGGAAAGCAAAATATGTTTTTGTGTGTGTATGTGTAAATAGGCATAAGCGCGCACGCCCACGCGCACATGCAAAGGTTTAATAGAGGTCTGTCTAAGCTTGTGCCATATGTCTGAAACAGTCAATCAATCACCACCACAAACTACAGGACACTGCTGCCTTCAGACTCATTAAAATGAGCACGACGCAACAGAGAAATGTACCCTTCGCGAATTAAGTTGTGTGTCCTAATTGTTTTCATGTTTGTGGGCCTTTCGACAACTTCAGAAGGCATTTGTTGTTGCTTGATGTATGCTTGCTGCGCCTCAGGCAATGTTTTTTATGACCATTATTATTCAAATGAGCTAGAAATGTGTTTTGAAAGTCCTAAATCATTGAGCATGAATGGCTACCCTTGGCGTTTATAAATGACTTTCCACACAAGCGAACCTCCGCCTGCATGGCTTACTCCACTGAGCTCATTTGGGTATTTGAGTTCTGTCAACAGAATTTGTGTCAGTTGTCCATTGGGTTGACAAGTTGCATTAGAAAGTTTGACAACACTTTTCACCACTGTGCCTTTTCGAGTCACAAACAGCGCTGCGCTGGTAAACACAAAAGTAGGCAAAATATGAACTCCAGATGATGATCACCGGGTGAAAAATCGAATGGACGTCACTAAACAACGGCTTTATTCAGGTGTGTACACATTTGCATTAACCTATGGGAAAGTACTGTAATTACACAATATACTGCTGCAGTCTCTTAGTCAAAATCTCATTAGTATAACAGCACATTCTATGCACTACAGAGAGAATACAAATGCATATGTTTTTATTTTTATTCTGTTATTAGATGCATAATAGCACTATTTTGTGAGAAAATTTTCATGAAGTATCTAAAAAAAATTATAATTTTACATTACCTTTTGCCTGAATACAACAGTTACAAAAGAATGAAAACCTCTGCAGTCTATCTTTGTTCTAGCATTTGCACTTTTATATTTATAGGAAAAGCTCCTCATCTATTGGCGCTGTGTGTGAACTGGACAGCAGTGCAACCTAAAGGTATAAAAAAGTAAAGGTATAAAACCTCTTCAGTGATGTGATGAAATTTTCAGCACAGTGAATCATTATGATGGCAAAAGTTAGGGAAAAAAATCCCTGTATAATCAGAACTGAGGATACTATTTAACTTGGTGGGTTATTGCTTATTTCACATATTAAAAAGGCACATAATTGGAGTTTATTGTACCATCAAGGTGCATATTAGTCTAAGTAGAGTGAAACAACTTAATATCAAATTTCTCCACTGGCAAAAGTGCGTCTTTGGAAGCTGATCCAAGGGTGCAATGTGAGTGAGACATAATACAGCAGAGATGTAAACAATGGGGAACGGCAGCATCTGAAATAACATATGATGTAATTGTGTCAAATGGAGCAATATTTCAGAATAAGAGTGTGTAAAATAAGTAAAACAAGTAACTACAGTGAATAAATACGTCTTGTCAGAGTAGAAAATGTTTCCAATAATCTTCTAGGACTAGATTCAAAAGCGTGAAACAGTGGGTATCATTGCCATGTCAAATATGATTTATGGTTTTTCAGCAATTATTGTTGGTAACCAAGAATGTTGGCTGCTTAATGATAAATGGCAAAACATGATGTGATAAACGTGTTCACGTACATAGAGATGTGAAGTGGGCAGGGGTTATAATGGGCGGCCAGTTTTCCACAAGTATAGAAATCATAATTTTTCCAAATGCAAAGTTAATACGACTGTTCATTTGAGCTTTCACAGCACTTGGGTGGGTGAATCATCAGTACAAACAAATAGTGACTAAATAAAAACCACTGGAATAATTCGGACTCATTGAGAAATAGTTAAAAGGCAGGAGACATGAATTTGAGCTACATAGCTTTTAGCCTCCTGTGTTCATACATGTTCATTTCAGCAACTATTGTGCAGTGTACAATAGTATTTAATATATTATATGGTATTCCTGATTGCAACCACCAATCTAGAATACCATATAATATACTAAATATATTTTGTGGCTTTATCTAGCATCTTCACCACAGTAACGACCGATTTGACATATACCGACACAACAGAATAACGTGATTTTTCAGAGACAAAGTTTAGAGTACATTTAGAAACGATTACCAAAGAAAACCCTGTAGTATCATATGTACCAGGATCCTGTGTTGAGTATTATTGTGTTCAGTGCAAAAAGGAAAGTACCACATTGGTAAAAATCTAGAGCCTTGCCTCCTAAAAATTACACTGCCATACAACTAAAGTGCATTCTCAGTTATGCTTTAACGGGGATGTATTTTTGTCATGGTTAACGTTTGTTTGTTTGTAACGTATCACAAGAATGTTTGTAGTTCCTTGGTTTCAAGGCCATGCTGAGAGGTAGGTGAAGTGGTGAACAGGTGAAACAAGAAACCTGAGTTTAAGTGCAGAGCAAAGCAACTGTGGTGTTTGGTTTTTGCAAATATTATATCACCAAAGCCAAGTGTTTTTTTATGCCTAAACCTAACCCTCACCTTAAACATGTGATTTTGGTGGCTAAAGTAACAGAAATGGCTCAAAAGTTGCCTGATATACTAGATGCATTGATCAGAAACATATTTGTGATATGTCAGAAGCAAACATAATCAGCGACAAAATACGTTTACCCGTAAATAATTAAGAAATGCACTTTAGTTGTATGTAATGTAGTCATTAGGGTTATCATTGCAACTCTGTTGTACCAAGAATGTGGATGATGCAGGTGCATACAAATGGTGAATCATATTCTCAAGTTAAACTCATGGAGATGCTACAATATACATCTAACCTATGAAACATTGTTTATTGGCTAGCCAAGTGGTGCACTGTGCCTGTGTCATGTGACTCGCTGTTCTGATTGGTTTAAACACAGGATTCAACTTCACTGAGTGACATCACTCTCAGGGAGAGGGCCGCTCTGCCTGTGCAGTTCAGAATGTTTTGTAATTATTGCCTGAATATAGGCCTAACTGCCCACTTCAGTGTTAAATCTCCCACTTATCCTAGGAAACCTTGTTTGAAGCACACACACGCACGCTCACATTCACATAGCCCATTTCCACACACACCTTCCATGTCTCATCTCATGTCCACACACGCACACACACACACACACACACACCACATCTTGATTAGGTTTTCATAAAGTCTGGGACTATGCTGAGTCTGTAATTGACTTTGACAGTGGAAGCCTCCATGTCCTATGGCTATGTTAAACGAACAATTTACATCTTCATTTCAAATTCTACATGGATAAAAAGCTATTAATTACATTAGTCTGGGAAGAGTCATTCCAGCTGCGCGCATGTGTGTGTGTGAGTGTGTGTGTGTGTGAGTGAGCAACCCTGTCTGTGTGTGCACATCTTTGCATATGTACACTTTAGACCATTTGTAAAATCATTCTGTCTTGTGGCCAAACAACGTGTCCAGGGAGCACTTCAGCGAGGAGAGCCGTTACTCGTGCATCATTTGCAAAGACAATCAAACACTCTTCATCCTATATGAATGCTCTGGGGATACAGCAATAATTAATATTTTATTTGCAAGTAATTACATAATTAACATGTATAGAGATATGAGATATCTTTAGTACCATGTTGATTCAACAATGATTGCTTTTAAGATGGAACATAGACTGAAAGATACATGCAGCAGATAGATCATGGCTTGGCTTTGATCACTGGTTTCCATGTTAAGGCCATTGTTGGTCATTGCTAATTTGTTTGTAAAAATGCTGATTTCTGTCTTTGGTATCTTTTTAAACACAGATCTCAACAGGCCTACCTGGTTAAATGATAGATAGGGAGATAGAGAGACGGGGGGGGACGAAGAGGAGAAGTGGAAAGATTGGTTTTTCATCCAAAGATGGAAAAAAAAAAAGAAAAAAACATCCAAAAATTAACCAAAAAGGAGGGCGGAAAGTGTTTTTTGCGTGACGATCAAGCAACTTTTCTTTCATGGAGTGCTTCCTGTCAGCTTCAAAGAGCGTTTTTAAGAGGCCAGGAAAGTGGCTCTCTGAACAGCACCGAGAACAGACGCATCGCAGCCATCATCTCCCCAACCATCTGCGTGATGGAGGAGCAACACAAACCCCTGTGTTTGCTTTGGAGATAGAGCGATCAAAGAACAACACTAACCATATAATGAAGGGAAAGATGGACCTTATATGAAGTGGAGGGAGAGAGAGAGAGAGAGAAATACAGTGAGAGGGAGAGAGAGGGAGAGAGGGGTAGACAAAATCAAGCTGCAAATGCAACAATCTTTTTAGGAGAGAGAGAGAGAGGGAGAGAGAGAGAGAGAGGGAGAGAGAGGTATGCAGGGGGGATATGATGTGGTGAAAAAGTGCGAGCCATCTCGTCGCATGCAGACTGCCTGCGCTGAATGAGAAAGCTAAAAGGTAATTTCACGGATAAAGAGGAGGCCTAATGCATAGAGGTAATGTAGCAGGGGATGGAACAAAGGGAAACTTTCATCTCTTTAAGCTTGGATGGAGAGAGAGTGAGAGAAAGCGAGAGAGAAAGCTTTGATGCTTTGAAAATGATAATAACAATCTCAAAGTCAGCCTCAGAACAGAATGTGCCCCCCTCCCTGTGCTCCATCCCCTCCTCTTCTGCCCCCCTGCCACTTAATACAACCGCACAATGACTGTCTAGGACAGGGTGGGCTTTGGGTGGGGGGTGGGCTGGGAGTGTGTGTGGGGGGGCAAATTGTGACACTTAGGGCCCCCTAAATTACTCGTGGAACAAACACAAAGGTGATGAGAATAAAGAGACTCATTATAGCTGAGATTAGATGACTTCTGTGGACACACTAAGGCATGAATTTATGTAAAGATGATATTTCACATAGATGATATATAATGCTATATTGAAATATGAATGTCGATAAAAGATTCATGGATAGCACTTTCTCATTCTCTCCCTCTGTCTGCTCTATATTAAAATGAAGGGCCGAGGCTGATTTAGTCAAGTTTTTTTTCTTTTTCTTTTTCTTTTTGTGGCTTTTTTTGTGTTGTCTCTATAACAAAAGTCTATATTGTTTTCAGCGCTTATATCTCTCTCTCTCCCTCGACGCACATCACCAATGGAAACGATGGGCATTACACCCAATCTGCCTCCGAAATGATGCGGGCGCACGAAACGCACCGCCATCGCTGGAGTGGAGCTACCTGTTGTCTTTCAAGTCAAAGAATCCACAACAAATAAGCTGAAATTGGATGCCGAACTGCACAGCGGCATTTACCATAAGATAATTAAATAACGCAAACAACAATTTCGGGCTTATGGGTGAAAGAGGCGTGTTGTGTTTGCATTTTAAGAACGGGACTCACTTTGGTAACACCAGCAGTGTGGTGGAGGGTATGTGCAAATGTACAGTGTCTTTTTGGGGTATTTTTTGGCGAGTATGACCACTGGAATATGGATATATCAGATGCAGTGTATCCAGATACTTCTACAGCAGTCTAACCATCTTCACCCACTGCAGCATTTCTGCAAACCCACACTGACACGTCTCTCTTATGACTCAAGACCACTCGGCCGCAGCTTTTGCGAAAGGACAGCAAAGTTGTCAAACGGAGAAGATCCTCTCTCCGAAGAAGCCATTTAATGTCAATTTGATTACGACCCAAATTTTCCAATCAGGAGCTAGGTGTGTGACCAGTCTTATTGCCTTTAAACTGAGCAGATGATGCATTTAACTGCTTCAAGCCGTCTAAGTGCTTGAGCTCATGATCTCTGACCCTCCTGTGTTGGGGGATAATGCATTAGCTCACTAATGTCTAGCCACTGTGTGTTTGTGTGCATGTGTGTGTGCATGTGTGTGTGTGTGTGTGAGTCCATCAATTGGATCACCTTCCCAACGCCTCTTTCATGAAAAACATAATTTAACACCCAATCTTCAATTATTCAGACCATTTGCTTTGAATACCATCTGACCGACTGGTGCTGCCACACATCTCTGGATCTTGGATGGGTTTAACTTGCTCAAGGTATAATATTTATGATATCATTTTAAAATGGAAGCGCAGTATTCATTATTTTGTTATTTAAATAACAAATAGGATGTGATTGTCTGAGCTTCAAGTGCCACTCCTGAGTCTCGAGTGAGCGATCAAAGCAGTAATTCCA
Organism: Myripristis murdjan; assembly: GCF_902150065.1. Classification (NCBI taxonomy): domain Eukaryota; kingdom Metazoa; phylum Chordata; class Actinopteri; order Holocentriformes; family Holocentridae; genus Myripristis; species Myripristis murdjan. Next base: position 17,525,677 of record NC_043999.1, read on the forward strand.
GCCATTACCCGATCACATTGAAATTGTCAGATTGGTTATTGAATATTTTCTGCATTGCTCCGGGGTGTGGTTGATGCACTTTGCTCTCCCCTCCTGTTGATATGGAGGATTTGAACTCTGATCACAGATTGAATTCCAGCGTGAAATGTCCTTGTGTCTTACCTCATTGGTTATTCTGTCCTGGTTAGCGCCAATTGCACACAGAGAAAAGACCTTTTTTATCCTCCCTCCCTCATTTCGTTTTTCTCTCTCCTGACCCCTCAGAGTATCACCAGACCTCAAAATTGCATTGAATATATAAATGCTAATGCTAATAACTGCTAGCAGGAGCAGATAATGTCCTTGACTGGTACAAGAAAAGATCCTTTTCTCTTACATGACTCACTGCCTCTGAATAACATTAGGAGAGTTCACATCCCAAGCTCTTATTTCCCTCCTATTCTTTTTCATTCTCTTTTCTTTTTTCTTAATTTACTTGACTCCCCCCTCAACTCTAGCCTTCCTGCAGCAGAAAAAAATCCAGCTGAAGTGTAAAATATTAATTCATTTATCTGTGCGATAAGGTCTTGCTGTCTCGCTCAAAATTCCAATGACATCCATTTGCCATTAAGTCGACGCAACACGCAAGCAATGAGGCCTCTGGAGCTTGTCTGTCTGTGCACCCCCCTCTGTATCGAGGCTCCTTTTTTATGCCTCTGGAAGCTTTTCATGGTAGGAATTAAACTATAATACTTGTTTCAGTGGCATGCATGTTAATGGCTGCAGCAAAGCTGTCATTTAAGAGACATGAGGAAACAGCTGCAGCGAACAAAATGGCCTCTCGTGGAAACACCCGGGATGTCTTTGGGACTTTTTATTATCTTTCCAAAGATGGAGATGAACCCGATACCAAAATCCCCACAGTTCAAGAATGAATGCTCATCTTGTTATTGTGCATTCTGATTGGTCTATGTTTAAGAGTGTCCAGTGGGGTCCAAAAAGCCTCTTAGGCCTTCCCGGTGGGGCCTGTCAGCAACAATGGAGGAATTAAAGGACCCTACACTGGCAAAAAGCCCCAAGACATGAATAAGAACCCAAATATGCCATTGTTTCATATAGGAACTTGGTTCCCTTTGAAGATGGATGTGAAGAGAGCTGCTCGGCAGAATTTGCCCTTGCCTCAGTTTCTTAAAAATGAATTATTTCTCATCTGGCAGGCAGCTCTCCGGAGGTGAGAGGCTGCCTCTTAACATGAGCAGGTATCAGTCTTAAAAACGCTCAAAGTAATTGTAGCTTTGAAGTCACACACATCACAGATGGCACAGTCAATATTGCACCAACTTGTCTGGGTACTTTTCTCCCAACTCTACTATACTTTTGCTCCTTTTCTTGTGACGAAAAATACATTATTTGTCACTAACTTTTTTTTTTTTTTTTTAAAGAGGCCAACCATCAATCAACCCTGCAATCACTCATGCAATCACATTAATCATTCGCCTCTGCCTTATTTGCGTCATTTGATAAAGAATGTTGAGAACCCCAAGTGAAATGCACTTCACAACTACATCTGGTTCGACATTTTCTTTTGACAGCATACTCCACAAGTCATGTCAGCAACATTCGGTAAGAGAAACAGGCATTGAGGCCTCTCATTAGATTTGTGAAAGTTTGTAACAAAGTAACTTTTCAGGACTATTTTTCTTTTTATTCATTGATTTTACTGATACCAACAACAAAGGGCTCTCCTTCCCAACCAAAGGGGGAGAGCAGTGGAAGAGAGGAAAGTCTCGGGCTGAGGCAGGGCCCCAACTCAATCTTACAGGTACACTACACAGGTGTGTACTATTTTAACATCAATAAATCATTACCACATCAACTCTGAGACATTACTTTTAAAACAATGAACAGTGAAACCATCCAGCAACATCCAGCAGAGTTTGCAGAAAATTTGCTTTACATGTGTTTCTTGACCCACCAGTATTAGGCTATCTAGCCAAAACAGTATTGATTCTGATCTAGCACCTTATATTAATATAGAAATGTAATTACAAAATCCTTGTTTTGCACTGTATAAACTTCAAAGATGACTGGAATATCCTGTGGAATTACAGCCAACCAGTTTAGCATGCAGACAAATAGGGCCAAGACCACTGGTCAGAGTTAAACCAGTCGTAGTGGATTAGCTTGCTCCATCATCAGGCATCACAGCAGCAACAGCAAGTTTAAGGCTGGCTAATTAATCATTTGATTTATTGAGGCGGCCACATTAGCTGTCGGTAACATCACAGCTCTTCATAGCCACTGCCATGTTTGTTTACTTCTCTGAAGTGGAGGCGCCGTCGGAGAATTTGTCATCTGGCCAATCAGGCATCTTGCACAGATTCTGGTAAAATCGACCCCCCGGGAATGAGAGCAGGTCCAGACCTCAGGAATCGGCACAAAATTAAAAAATGTGAGTGTGGTGATTCACAAGGGCTGGATCCAGAGAATACCGTTGAATCAAGGCCTCTGAGTTTCCTGAATCAGCAGATGGTGGATGGAGTGAAAGACAGATGGAAATATCACTTCCGACATGTTCATCCTCCTCAGGAAAGTGAAAGAGAAAACAAACACACACACACACACAGACTGAGTGATGGAGGAGAGAGGAGGCACACAGCATCATGTTCTCTGTGACAGGAAGCAAGAGCTTATGGGAAAACACCTGACCCCGTACAACTACAAAACACCACCGCAACAGTAAAGTGCCAAAAACTCCAACTTCCTACAACACACTGCAGCCGACCATACACCATGCACTAAGTACTGTGACTAACCACAAATAACCCTAACCCTAAGCACACAACAACTCAACCAGCCATACAATGCCACAAACATCCAGTGCACAACCAAGCATAAAACAACCACAAACAATTGTAAAATACCTCAAACAAGCAGCATGTTCAAAAAAAAATAAGCACAGCTGGCCCACAGACACCTGTAAAGTACCACAGAGTCACAAATGATCAGAGACAGCAAGAAAAAAATGCCGAGACAGAGGTATACAGCAAATCGCAAGCAGAGAGAGGGAACGGGTACTGAGACAAAGACGGGGACATCAGTGGAAGACAACGAGTGAAGACTTTAGGCCAAGCATGAGAGGCTGCACACATTTCCTGCCTTGATTAATAAGGACTGGCTGGGGTTCAGACCCACTCACTGCTCATCCACCACTGTCTGGATCACACACACACTCGTACACACACGACCACACGCACATATGCCTCTAGTGCTCTCCCAGCATCCCTATGCTGGCTGACATGGCCTAACCCCTTTTAATTGTCCTTGAAATGAAGCTCTGCCAGCGGCCAAATGTATTGAAAATACAGTATCATGGCTCCTGTGTCTGTTTGCGTTTGTATGTATGTGTGTGTGCCTCCATGTATGTATGTGCATTTCCATCCACATGCACAAATGTCATGTTTGCATGCTGATACGCATTTTTCTGTGTGTGTGTGTGTGCGTGTGTGTTTGTGTGTGTGTGTGTGTGTGTGTGCTGGCCATCCAAGCCTCAGTCCACGATAATACAGTAATGAGGTCATATCAGTATTCATCTCACAAGCCGGAACTGGGTGGAGTGTTGTTAGAAATGATATTAGGCCATCCAAGATTAAGCACATTTACTCAAATACATACTCAGGTACTTTAAGCCTAACCCTTGATAATGGGTCCATCCGCCCAGTGCATAATGGGGCTCCTGTTACAAACTGCATTCAAAAGAATCAAATAAAACCATGTAATTTTTGTCAAAAAGTAAGAAACACTCACCAAAATGCATCATTAGGGCAGCCCTTGCCCACAGTTTAAGGCATTAGGGGCGTTTAGCCATAAGGAGTGGTGAGCGTAATGGGTTGGGTGTGGGTTCATCGGGCTGTCTGCTAACATTTTTATTGCCTTTTCGCTCCATACTTTAGCCATTAAAGAGTTGGAAATGTGCAAAAATTGTGTGCCAATTTGTCAGTTATTTGCCCGCTAAATGTCGAAGCACTTTGCTGTCATTTGGGGTGATCAATGCTTAATGAATTAGACTGTTTTTCACCTCCGTTAAAGGCAGACGTGCTTAGCACCTTCCCAATCCCTTCGAGACCCTGTCTGATGGAAGCCTTTCCACCGCTAATTTATGAAAAGTGAGGAGCTAAGCAGTTCACGCATCTAGAAGTGCTAGCTTTTTGGTAAATTGCTTTTTGTAAATTCACTTGAGTCCAAAACGGAACTCAACCTCAACTTTCATTAAACGGAGGATGAAAGAATGTCTTGAGAAGTGATGTAAATAAAGGGGAAACAGAGGGAGAGAGAGACCAGAAGATAGATGGCAAGAGCTCAAAGCAATGTTTACATGATGGGAATGAGTGTCCTAATGCAGTGATGATTGCAGAGTGTTTCCAATGATTCCATTTAGACTATTGAATTAGCCGGTGCTGGAGTCAGTGCGCTAGCCTCGACTCTCCAGAATCAGACATCCAAGCATCAAAATCCAATTAAATACATTTGTTAAATAATGTAATGATTGCCTGAGCATACTTTTCAGTTGGACTCCATTCATTTCAAGCCATGAAAATGCCATCATTTTCGGAGCTTTGGGAAAGGTTATGTAGATTGATAGAATTAATTGTCTGGCAGGCGAAAAAATGTCATTAGAACACTTAGATGGCCATGATGGCCCATTTATATCCCCAGTCTGTTAGCAGCCAGGCATTTTAATTTGTAACTTGACATGATAATGTGGCTGGTCCACAGCTCACAGACGCAAATATTACTCACATTGATTAAAAGGGACCATTCTTGCCTCCTTCCCAATGGCTGGACATGCAGAATCCATACTGTGTTAACTTTATCTGGATAACCTTTAGTTTGCCGGGAGTTTCATACAGTAGACAAACACGCCCTCTTCTTTAATGTGGAATGGAAAATGAATTTGCAATATCTCACGTGAAAATAAAGTGATGCAGGCATGTTAGCAGAATTTGATGATCAGCTTCCACAACGGTTTCGCAAATGGCCACCGCAGTGCACATTATTTTAGAGACCTATGCATCATACATATCAAAACCAAGCTATTTGTCTGGAAACAGTGTAACAGATCCACTTGAAATTATCACTCCATTTGAAGGCGACTCTTAGAATGGCTTGTTAAGTGCCGTTTGAAATCTTTTTGTCATATAACAATAAAAGTCATGTTCTACATGACAGCTCTGTGTGCCATTGAATTTGTCAGAGAATAACAGCTGTTAGTCTATATTTAAGTAACAAGAACTTTTATAAATGAAAGAATGTGTCTCTGTACCTGTTACTGTCTCAGCATTGCTCTACCATTGAAGAGGGTGGGCCTATTGGTTCTTATGGAGTGTTTTAGTGTTACATGATGTAAATGAGGTGTGTTTTCACCCTAAGATTTAGTGGTAACGCTGTGGCTCAAGGTATATCTTTGTCGAGGTCCCTGACAATTAGTTTACTATTGAACAGAAAATAAATAAATAAATAAATGAATAAAATAAAATCTGCTTCTGGGAGGCAAAAGTATGTCAGTGCATATAGTGAACAGACTACAAACATCTCTTCAGAGGTCACTGACTTGGCTGGAGACTGAATTAGACACGGATGGAGGAACTCTCCTGCATTACGAGTGGGGGGAAAAAGGCTATGTTTCCACGGTAACATATTCCAGGGTGTGAGAGGATTGGATCATTAAACCTGACGGGAGATTTCAAGGTCAAAGGTCAGAAGTGCCGCAGCTTGTGAATCTATCATTATGCTGCACTCATAAACATATAGCACACGGCACACATGTGTGGTGGACTACAAGCATATATGTATGGCCATGAGTGCGCGCATGCACGCACACACACATACACACACGCAAGCATGCACACGTACATGCACGCGCCTCTTTATTCCTAACAATTAAAGAAAAGATTGAAATCGCCATTTGAATTTCCTCTCAAGCATCACAGCTTGGTCTCTCGTTCTCTCTCCCTTTATCTCTTTGAATATGATTTCCTCTCCTCATTTCCATCTCCCACAAATCAACGTATAATGAACACATTACAGTTAAGCACACTATGGCCATCACTTTAAGAGATGGCCATAATAAGTGAAATGACGAGCAGTTGTGTTGTAGTGGTCACATTTTTTGCTCTTACTTGATGGCCCAGCTGGCCGGTCCAATTTTTCAGCAGCCATTTTGTGTCTCTTTTAGAGAGCGTGTAGATGAATTCAGAGGTCAGTGAAAAATGCCACTTTCTGATTCGTACGCCAACAGAAAAGAGCATGTGCTACTGTAAGTGTGTGCATATTACAATGACACCAAAACTGTTGCAGTCGATTGCTGTTATGTTGTGGTTTTAGCATGGTTGTACGTGAGAGACTCTTCTCCTGTTACCTCCTCATGTTCTTGCCTCAGCCATTTTTTACACTTTTTGCTTAGTGAAAGAACACCAAAACTCACCTGACAGAAGTCAACATTTACAAATTGCATTCACCTACTTAAAGCAGTGGACCACATGGAATAAACCATCAGCAAAGCACAGAAAGAGAACAAAAACAGACATGTGTGGCGCTTAACAACAATGAGCACCTTTATCGAAGCTCTATCTTGTCTCTCCCAAGTGTCACAATTGCCTAGCTCCTCTGACACATTTTTGTGATACTGTCTTTGAAAATGATAAAGCAGAATGATCAAAATGTTTGGAGACAAATCGAGAGCCTCTGGTTTCGAGTTTTGATTTCTGTGACTGGAAGGTGCTACACAAAGAACAAATGATGACAGTTTCTACTGTAGATGTCTATATCATTATCAACCCTTATCAGCTTTTTTTTTTTTTTTTTTTCAAAACAACCACATGTGTTACATGTCTCTACTTTGTACTGTGTATATCCACATCTCACACTGAAAGAAAGTAGCTTAATAAGCCACATTTGTGCCTTGTGATGTGATGTCAGCCTAAATACGGCTAAAATTAGAACCCCAATTTCACTGATAAACACTGAGTGTACAAAATATTAGAAATGGCATTTTAATAATGAGTTTCAACCACTGTGTCATTGCAAATCCTTTTTTTTTTTTTACCTCTCTTTCTATTAATCTGCATCTCACCCCCACAAGAGATGAAGGTTAAATAGGTGAAATCAATGAAAGATTGAAGTTTTCCCATGGAATGTCTTCATCAGTGTTTTTCGGGGGAGAAGCAAACATTCCTAATATTTTATACAATTGGTTTCTGAATTTTAATACAGCACAGCAAATTAAAATGAAAATGAAAATTAGGAACTTTCTTGAAGGCACAAAACTCTCTAGCACAAAACTCAACACGTCTATCACAAAGTGAAATATTTGCAGATTTAGGTACATGTGGTATTCACCTAACATAAATGTATTAAGCAGGCTCTTTTTGGCCACTAACCTGAAATGACTAGAAAACGTGTTTAGGCCCCTGAAAAACCTCTGGATTAGGATTTATGTGGCTTTCATCAAGAGAGTCTGAATGGGAAAAACAACAGAGAGGAACTTTTCTAGTGCTAATAAATGTAGATTAAAAAATAAATGTAAATAATAATAAATGTAAATGTAAACATTTTGTTTCTTGTTTCAGATTGGAGTATCTTCACTGCCGAAGTGTTTTTGAGCTAGGGCCACTGTTCTGTAGCTAAACCTGTGCCAAAAGACAGTCACTGAGTTTCTGTGCACTTTAGTAGTCGGCTTACTCAGTATATACACTCAAATGCCATGTAAACTAGAATGCTGCTTTCCATAATTGGGGTAAGGGATTAAGAGAGATCTGCTTCTATGTCCACCTGTGCAGGACAACCAACTGACACACTAAAACAATAAACCATACATGGTCACTGAAGGATGCATAATAATAATATGTCAGTGTTATCTCTGTTGAAAATATGAAGAAGCGGAAAACACATCTGCCACCCCTGCTTCCACCCTCTGGAGCCGAGGGTCAAAGTTCGGGGTATATGAGCTGGCCGGTGCTTTCCACCGGCTGCACAGAGCAGCTGCTGCTGTCAGCAGAAGGAAAAAGTCCAGGGCATGTTGGGGGGTTGGTGACCTGATTATTGGGGAGCATGTGTATTTTGGGGTTTTGAGGTATCAGCATAAGGTAACACATGCAAATGCATTACACGATCTCTTGGCATACCCCAGTTACTCACAATAATGTTTTGGTTTTTTTTTTGGTGCGTGTGTGTGTGTGTGTGTGCGTGTAAACGTAGTAACTGTCCCTACTGACAAAGACAAAGCTAAATCTATCCAGTATTTTACCAGGCTGTCACAATGAGATAAAGGGCTCTATTTTGCATATCAATGGCACAAAGTACTGTGAGTGCACAGCATAAGGGAACGGCATTTGGATAATTTTGTAGCCAGAGGTGGGTGGCACACCTGTGGCGCAGTTGGAAACAGGGTTGGATTAGGAGGAATAAATTATCTCTTTGTGTGATAAATGCTGGCCTCAATCATTACCAATCAAGTAACCCCTTTTCCCTCTGTTTAAACGCGGTGTGTGTGCAATTTCATGACAGAATAGTTTGGATCAGTTGATACCACAAAAGTTTGTGCTAAGAGGAAACTCATGTCCTTGAGTGGGAGGCACAGAATTGCCACAAGCATACAGCACCTTAAATAAGCCACTAAGGGCAGTTACATTCGCGTGGGAGGGGATAGCACATTTTGTTAATGTCAAGTCACTAAAGTCCCAGACAGGCAGAAAAAGCTGTGCATGCCAGGTGAAAAGGCAAACTTCTCTGGCACAAAGCCCCACCATCCACTGTCAAGGTAACACAGCGCCAAGTCTTTTCGCCAAGAATTGGCATCGTGGCAAGTTTCATTGAAATGGCCGGACAATCTATGATTAATAGTTCATGCTTTATTGCCTTTGTCATCGTTGGGAAATGGTTTAACATGGAAGCTAGTGATCGAGCACCAATAATCCACAATAGGGCAGAGATAGGAGTCGTACAGCCTGGTGGCTCGAGACCATTCTTTAACTGGACAGTCTCAGGATTTATTCCAACAAAAGCCAAGTGTCTCTGAACTACACACCGAACTCCTCCCTTCCCTCTTATTGTAAGCTGCACTAAGAGCAGACATTAAGCTCCTAAGGTATAAATGTGAATGATCAAAAGCTGACAATTAACTCTTGTATGTGATGTCCAGATCTCAGTGGAAATGAGTCGAGAGCAAAAAGTAATTGCAGCTCACTGTTCCTTACTTACATTTCGGTGGTACCTGTATATGGTCGCTGTACCTCAGACATAGAGAGGAGGTGCAGAATGAACCCTCATCACAGCAGAGGGTGACAGGATAACAAGTGTGAGGGAGAGGTGGAGAAAATAACCTCAATTTACACTCATTTTCACTTTTCTTTGGCAAATGTTGCGACATATTGGGTTTGGTGTGGCGAAGCCTGGCGTCTGTCCAGTGTGTGTGTGTGTGTGTGTGTGTGTGTGTATTTGCGTGTGGTGTGTGTGGACAATGGGCAGACTCTCCTGGTCTCCTAGTCATCCTCACCCCCTGCAGCGAGGCTGAATAACACACCTCATCCTGAGCGTCTTTTCTCTCGCACTCTCATTTTCACACTCCCCCTTTCTCCTTTTGCAAAAGGCTGAGACAAAAGCCAGGCTGTGTTATTGCCATTTTGTTGTGTGTGTGCATGTGTGTGTGTCTGTGCATGTGTGTGTGTGTGTGTGTGTGTGTGTGTGTGTGCATGCATGTAGGGGTCCTGTCTCTCTCCTTCAGGAAATGGTGCATCAATGGGCATTATGTAGATGTTTGAATAGCTGCCACCCTCGATCTGTCTGTCTATTTATGTCTGTCTTTCTTCTTTCACTGTCCGTTCTTTCTATCTATCTTTTTGTCTATCTATGTATTTGTCTATCTCCCTCTTTTGTCTTCAAGAAAGACCAAAGACAGAAAACAGCATTTTGACAAACAAATTAGCATTGACCATCCATGGTTTATTATGGGAAACAGCGGCCAAAGCCGAGCCATGATCTATCTTTGTATCTGTCGGTCTGTCATCTTAAAAGCAATCAAAGTTGAATCAACATGCGACTTCAGATATCTTACATCTCAATATATGGTCATTATATGATTACTTGCAAATAAAAGGCAAATCATAATGGAGATTTTGATTTAAATTTGCCTCTGCATGCTACTATTAATCCTTCACTTTTACTCTCTACCAATCTCACCAATCTCAATACCTGTCTTCCAGTGCCATATCATGTCCATTGCAATTTTTCACAAGACCTCGTGATGAACTACAATATTAAACCGAGTAGAATGCTCATTTTCTACTCATCAACAGGCTCAGCGTGTGAGTGCGAGTTTCCTGCGGAGTTGTAGAGGGAAACGGATCACTGAGCCTCCCTAAGGTCCTGCAGAGTGATTAGGCTTTAGATAGGAGATCATCAATTCATACTGGGATCCATACCCGCTGTAATGATAGGGGAGTGTGTGTGTGTGTGCGTGTGTGTGTGTTGGGGGTAGTCAATTAAAATGTGAAGCAGGCTAAAGAGAATGATTATGTGCTGACCTTTCCAGCAGTTTTAGACACCCTGACCGTGAAAGGGTTATAAGGGTGTCTAAATGGAAACAGACACATGTACACATGCACACACACACACACATATATATATCTATATTAATAAGTACATATGAAATCTATCTATCCATCTATCCATCTATCTATCTATGCTGCATGGCCTGTGGATCTAAATTAATTAAGGATTTGGGTGATATAACAGGGGTTAATTGGAAACTAATGTCCTTCTGACTGTTTACCTGGCCCGAGCTGAAACAACATGTATCATATCTAATGGCCTGAGGAGCAGAAGGAGAGTATAGACATACGGACTCGCAGCCAATTTCCCACACACTACTGGGCAATTAAAGGCCTATTTCCTTAGCAGATATTGAAGATGATGTAACAGCTTGCTAACTCTGTGTGAGTGATTATTAGGACGGAGAGTGATGGTAGCGGGAGGCTGGAGTGCATTTGTGAACTCTGTGTGTGTGTGTGTGTGTGTGTGTGTGTGTGTGTGTGTGTGTGTGTGTGTGTGCGTGTGTGTGTGTGTACGCGCACAGTTTGATGTAAGCCCCAGGAGAACTCACCCAGTGAGACTTTAATGAACAACAACTATTGTTCACCATTTTGACAAAGTCCTCATGTCCATACTTGCTAACCTTGACAGTCCAGAAATAGGCTGATTTTCAAAAGAAGAGGGGGGAGGGCGGCTTCTGGTGACTTGTTAACTATAAACCGATGGAAATAGAGCGCAAAATTTTAATCTGCATCTTGTATTTTCTCATAGAACATTACTGCATTTTGGAAAATATCAATTCAGAGCACCAAATTAATTTAGGAATTGGAGTTGCATGTGATAACCCAGTGAAGAAGGAACGAACGCATCTTGTGTAGAGATTCTCAAACTGTGGCCCGCAGGCCAACGACAGCCCTGAGAAACGTTCCTGGTGGCCCGTGATGAGTTAGAGTGACACAACGAAGTGCACGGGTTCTATTTGTTATGGCTCCGGTACAGTTTTAAAGCCACCTACATAACACAGCGCTTTGCTTCTAAGAATGGTAAAACTGCACCCCTTGGGCTAATCTGTCAAATTAGGAACGGTTGCACGGCAATTAGGCATCTCGTGTGTGTGTGTCACGAGATGCCTATACGAGTGAGACAGATTTCGTCATCATTGCAGGAACATTAGCCGGTTAGCAAGGAGGGGCGTATGTTGTGTTCTCTCCTCCAGAAAACACCACATACGTTTCTCACATGATTCACAACGGGCATAACTTTCAGTCTAGTATAGGCTATTAAAGAGAAGATTTGTTTGGGTTTTTTATTTTGTGTTCTATTTTTTTTTTTTTTTTTTTTTTTTTTTGGCAGACGTCAATCCAATGGGTCCCTAAATTGGCCCTCAGTCATCAAAATTTGGAGAATATCTGATCTTGTGCATGCATGCAACTGAGCAAAATTACAGTATCACCATATTGTATGTATAAAATATATCATACCATACCAGAGCAACTGCTAGACAAACTTGGCTAGATCTCACACTTATATCTGTAGCTTACTAACACCTTAATTATGATGCTGTTTAGCCTCAAACAAATAAACGATAATGGGGAAAAAAAGAGGGAAAAAAAAAAGATTTGAATTCAAGACACTCTTACTGACTCCACACCAAAGCAGCGGCAGTCTAGTAAGAATAAGGTAAGCCATATTCCCTGTCCCAGTCCGCTCCCTAAATACCCCCCACTCACTCAAGTTTCCTGGGTAAATCTGGATGAGTGGCAAGTGTGCTTATGTCTGGATCACGGGGGTCCTGAGAGAGAAAGAGGGAGACCCCAGAGGTGGAAAGGATAGAAACTTCACCTCCGGGTGCATCATGGTAATTTTCCACCATAGACATTTGATTATCGAGGAAGAGGTTTTCGATTAGATCAAGCTTGAAGATGAGGCAATCCCTAGTTATATGTGTCCACAGAAACAGAACAAGCAAAGGGGGTGCAGTGAAAATAATAAAACAATAATTACAAGATAATTAGAGAGTACTTTAACTCAAATTCGTGCATGGAAATTGCATTGTTAAAGATGTCAAAGCCATACAGAGTGATTAAGACATCAGAATGCATTATTGGCACACACACACACACACACACACACACACACACACACACATTGGTGAGAAGAGAACAGTACTGAGCCCGGTAAGAGATGTTTTACCCTTTCACCATCTGGCAAACACTACAGAGGTATGTGCTGTCATATAGCCAAGCGAGGCCTGGCTAACAGTTTTTACCCTGGAGGCTAAGGCTTTTAAATCAACCTTTAACATAACTGCAATGTTATGAATTGCCGTTTTTTTAAAAAAAAAAAAAAAAAAAAAGAACCTCACATTTTGGGATTATCCTATTTGATGACAGTATTTAATGGTTGTATTTTATCAGTTGTATTGATAGTATTTTCTATCAGCTTTACTGACTCACATCACCACTTCTATGAAGTTTTTTTAATGTAACTTGTTCAGTCACACTTTGCCAAACTGGGGTACTTGCACTTGAACTTTTATATTATGTCTGTTTTTATGTTGTGTTTTTCACTGTTGTATTGTTTTTATGATAATGTGATGAGAGACGGCTACCTCACATCATTATGCACTGTGCAAAGAAAATAAAGTTGACTTTGACTTAATCCAGAAGACGTTTTGATGCTGACTAGATGTTGAGAAAGCACCAGTGCTGTGTAAATATAGAGCTAAGATGAAAGCTGAGACAAAGTTCACACTTGTCCATGTATTACTGCTGTTGTTTTGACTGGCCATGAGCTACTACTAACAGGTCTGTGTCAGGTAAAAGAAAAAAATATTGCATATATTATATTCATTGACATTTGCTCATGGTTGGTTTTGGAGCGCTGTTAGCCAATTCCTTTATAGGAACATAAAGCAGAGAAAGTACAACTAATAAATCAATGAAGATACATATTTCATCATGCTAATACTAACGCAGAACTCCTGTTTGCTCTTGTTTCATTTAATCTTTGTACAGACTTGTATTTTATTTTATTTATTTATTTTTTGTTCCTGCCAATAATTCATTAAAAGCAGCCGACCAAGGTTTTGACTCATCATTGTCTGGAAGGTCCACCATGCTGACAAAACTCAACATGGACTGCTGGAAAAAATATCAAATTAAAGTGCTTTCTAAACATGGAAACTAAAGTCAAAATCATTTGCACTTGATATTTTCTAAGGCAGGGGTTTTCAGATGTTTTTTGTGCTCTGGACCCCGGTTTTGCCGTGGACCCCCATTTGAAATGATTTCAGCTGCCTAATATTGCAAGTAGGTAAATCCATACATGAGCCACTGTTGAACACAATGTTATTGTTGTTGTTTTCTTCTGATACAAGAGCAAGATGTCCGAAACTCCCTGTGACTTTATCCAATTTGACCTACTATCTAATATTTTGAATGTTTTGGATTTTGATCTCATTTCAGTGATGCTGATACAACATAGTTTCGTGCAAGAAATCTAGCAATAAATTCAGCACACGACATCCTCATGTTGATCAGTTCGTCTGAGGCTTTGAATAGAAAGCCAAAAAAAAAAAGAACGTTGAAATACGGAAACATAAATTTGCCAGCAATCTGCCACACTACTTTTGGTCACAATCTCTCATTTCACATTGATTTAGCGGAGTGTCCGTGCCTGCTGCCCTGAAACATGGTGTCACACTGCGATATCCCATCACAGCCACAATGGTGTTTGATAACACAATATTTTTCTGCTGTCTAAAACATCAACGGTAAACATAAGGTTTTGGTCTCGGCCCTCCAGAATCAAGTTTATTTCTAAACTCACCATTTTGCATCAACAATCATGGAGATTTTTAACAATGAGGGAGAAATATATTGTAGAAGACGAAGAGATACCAATTTCCCAAAGTTTCAACAGAGAAAGCAGTGCAGCGAAAGGAGATGTTGCACTTTGACTAGGAGTGCAGTCATGATGGCAGACACATATTAGCCCACAGCTGGGAGAATGATCACACTGTGTGCATGCAGCCACCTCAGGAGGCAACAAGTTCAGGCCTGTCCTCGGAGGATTTTTATTTCATTTTCGTCAGTCTTTGGTGTCACGCCATGTCATGCAAGTTTTGTGTTGCTGTGTGGTGGTGTAAGTTAGAGGCATTGGGTTACAGAAAACGCAAGCAGCTAGAAGACTTCTCTATAGATCAGAAAAACAGACATCTGGATTAAAAAGAAGACACTGTCAATTGTGTTAATACACAGAACTGTAATCCATGATATTGTTGTTATTGTTTATAGTGGAAAATAGATAGAATTCAACAAAAATGAAGGGACATAAAAATGAAGATAAGTCCAGAAACGCAATGATCATGTCACGCCTTGATGGTATCTAACCGTAAAAGAGTATCTGAGGTGTTTTTTTCCTTTAAAAATGGTGAATGCACCATGAGGGCATGTCAGCTCGCAGGATCTCAGGCGCCACCGCCGACGCTCATTTCCACGAGCGACATTATCGCAAATTCTACGGCGGCCATCTTAAGTGCGCCGGCCATTCATGACCATCCCAGAAAGCTGATTTGAAAAGCCCTTCTCTGTTCTCTCTAATTCTGCGAGGGAGGCGTTACATTGGACATGGACAAAGATAGAAAAAGACACAAGATAGCGATAAATAGAGGAACAGAGAGACGGGGGACGGGGGGCGATAGAGAGAAGAATAGCGGCAGACAGTGGAGGTAGAAGTCCCGTTCGGGAGACAATCAGAGCGCAGGTCGGCTGTCCTTTACGACTCTCAGGGCTCATAATAACCCGGCTAAACGTTTATATTAACACAGCATATCAGCCTTGCCATCAGAGCAGTCAATGATAGAGAAAAAAAGCGTACATAATTATACCCGCCTCGAAATGAACTGTCGTTAGTTTCATACACACACACGAGTAGGGAGGGGTGTAGAGAGAGAGAGAGAGAGAGAGAGAGAGAGAGAGAGAGAGAGAGAGAGAGAGAGGAAACGTGAGAGAAAGAGAGAGAGAAGCAAAATCTAATTTACCCCTTCAAATCACATTCATAGGCTGGGACTGTCAGGTACCTCCTGAGAGAAAAAAGATGAGAGAGAGAGAGAGAGACAGAGGGAGAGAGGAAGAGAGAGAGAGGCAGCGAGGTGACTTCGGAGGCCGAAAAGGCCAAGGGACCTCAGCTTAGAGGAGATAGCCAAATATTATGTTAATACGGACTCCATTTTACATACAGAGCTAATCAGCGTGGCCCAGAATTAAAGGGGCAGATAATTAATTCTAGAGTAAGGGGTTATCCCACTCGCGTATTGTCTTGCCAGGAAAGAGGAGAGAAAAGAGAGAGGGAGGAGAGAGAAAGGGAGAGCAGTCCCTTGGCCTGTGTCGAACATAAAGTGATAAGGGACGAGCCGGGACATGGAGGGAAGCGAGGAGTGACAGAGAGAAAGACAGAGGGAAAATTCGAAAAGAGGACGTGCAAAAGGACTTTGGATGGAAGTCGCACAAAGGCAAATAATTAAAAAAGTCTCACTGTGGGAATGATGTCTGCACAATGATTTTTTTTTTTTTTTTTTTTACACCTTATTCTTCTTCACATCCGCCCTCTTTTCTGATTTTTTTTCCCCTTTACACCTTCTTCTTCTCATCCGCTCTATATTTTTCTGTCAGTGGCGAGAAAAAAAAAAAAAAAAACATCTGGGGTGGTCAGGCATGAACTGGCTGGTTTGGGCAGGTCGGGTGACCACCAGTGGAGCCCGAGGTGTCATAATGGTGTTGGATAGGTGCACTTGAGAGATGTGTCCTGTCAAGAGCGTTGAACAGTAGAGTAAAGTGGCGGACAGGGAACTTCTTTGTGTCACCGATGTCGCTGGCATCATATAATCATATTTCATCATATAAACAAGAAAACATAAATAGCAGTGGGTGGAGAGTGATTTGTTTCTGTTCCAGGTTCACTTTATTCTTGATTATCCCACTTGTTACTTTACCTAATTTATGATTTTTTTTTTCCTTTGTCACTGAAAATGCAACTTTTGGAAAACAGAATGGAATATTTTTTTTTTCCTTTTGTGGTGTGAATGGACAGCAATTTGAAAACGCTGTGACTTTGCTTCTTTGCACGTGCTCAGAGTGGAGGTGTTGACCTCGCAAGGCTGCAATAACATTCACCACTATTTTTCAGCAATTTGTGTTATAATAATACATTTTATTTAATATTACTGTTTTTCGGTTTGAAATGTAATAATAATAAAAAAGTTTTATATCAAATAATGCATTTTATTCATTTGTAAGTCTGAGAAGGAACTCTTTGTTTTCTCCACTCAGCCACATTTTTGTCATCCAACTTCATTTTCTGCACAGTTTTGGACATTATTAAGACAGTTTTAACTTTATTTGCCATGTAAACAAACCACTCCAGTCACTCCTCAGCTTCTTTGTTCATCCTCATATTGTGGAGACATTTTTGAGTTCTTGTGTATGTAGAGACATGTTCAAAAATCCTGTATGGCCAGAAAAAAAAAAAAACGTATCCATGTAGACATGGCATCAACATTTTTTGCAGGGTGAAGATCAGGGTTTATGGGCTGCAGTGTCACATCTTAACAAAGGCCCAAAAATCCCAGCAGCACCCTGGCAAAACGCACCTTGTTTTGTTGTTTTCATGCAGATTTTTTTTTTTTTTTCTGATGACATGTCATACACTCCAACGCGGGCTGTACAGTGTAACTGTAAAAGAACAAAAAAAAAAATGCAGCCATGGGTTTTCCTTTTCTGTGAATGTAACACACTGTTAGGTAGTTCAAGGCTCAGTCCTCTGTGTTTCTGTGCCACAACAGACTACACCGATTCTCTCTCTCTCTCTCTCTCTCTCTCTCTCTCTCTCTCTCTCCCCCATCTCTCCATACTCATGTTTAAACCATAAGGGAGACAGCCTCATTACATTTGACTCCCTCACCTGCCACCGCACTGGCATTATGACATGCAAACAGACCACACACACACACACACACACACACACACACACACAGGCGTGTGCACAAAACCACACACAGCACATAGTACCACACAGCATGGCATGACATAATATCACATTAATATGCAAGCGAGCATGCGCGCAACGCAAGCACACATTGGCACAACATAGTGCATAATTACGTTAATTTGCCACTACACAAACACACACAGAGACATAGCAAAGTGCATGATGGCACTAATTTGCCATCACACACACTGTCTCACACACAGACACAGACACATGCACACACCTACACACCCAGCTTAGGTTGAGTATGCCCTGTTTACATGGGCTAATGTCTGTTAGCAGGTGCTTACTTTGAAGTATCATCCCACCACGCCTGTAGAGCAAGCCCAGATTATGTTGAGGCTGTCACTAAAGGGTATAAACATAGGCCTACACACACTCACTCTAACACACACACACACACACACAGGCTCGTACGCACAAACAGTCAAAACGCCAAACTCGCGCACATACACACCCCGAGCTTACATTGTATCAGTGTCTCTAAGCAGTCTAAACACATCCTCTAGCCCTACCTCAGAAGGTGTGTATCGCTGTTCTGATTTACATACGTGAAGTGCAGAAAATGCAGCCAGATGCTCCCACCTCTGCGAAAAAGATTACACCGGCTGGCGCTTTGCAACATGAAACGTTCCAGCTAAAATGTAATTTTCACCAAACATAATGCCCCCATTGTTGAGGGATGAAACCAGGCAAACGACAAAAGATAGGATGTGACAAGAAAGATACGGCGGAGGGAGAGAAGAATAAAGCGGCGGAAGGAGAGAGGGAAGGAAGGATGAAAGAGGGAAGATCCAAGCCTTTGATTTTTTACCAGGAATAGAATCGGAACGGAGGAGAAGACACACCGTTGGTAAAGTAAGATTATGCAAACTTGGACTGTGAGAGACATGAAAAAACAATGAGGGTGACGGCCCAAGTTTGACATGTCCCAGCCCTCCACCCCCCCTCCCCCTTCTCTCTGAGTTGAACACTTAGCACTGTTAATCAATTGACCTCCATTGTGGGCTAATCCTTAACTGTGCCTAATTCATTTAGCTGAAAGTGTCATTCGACTTTGCTTCGTCCACTATCTTTTCAATGACACTCGCCCAAATGGGACTAATATGCCCTCAATAGATTCACTTAATTTCCATCTGCTCAGTTTGGTGCAGGATGAGTAATATAGGCCAAAACAGATTCGCTTCAACCTTGTTTCTCCTGCATTAAAGAACATTAGGTAAAAATGTGTCCAAAAAAAAAAAAATGCATATCCCAGCGACCACTTTGCAGCGCAGAAGCCAAACGCATCTGAATTAATTGAAAAAAAAAAAATAATGAAGGTTGCACATTTTATGCAAATCCACAGGAGATGTTTTGACTTGTTTTCTTGGATGTAAAGTGAAATCACGCGCTCCTCAAGTAGTTCAAACAGGGGAAAACATTTTCCCAGGTGTGGAGTTTTAGTGTCTTTATGAATTTCTTCCCAGAATATTTCATGGAAGCCTTATTTTGCCGGCTTGAATCTGAGTCTTGTTCAATGGTAATGCAATCATCGAAATTTCACTCCATTTTCTGTCTCTTCCTGCTGTAAGATTCGAGCGTGCAGCTCTGACACTGGAACGTACTCACTTACACACACACACGCACACACACACACACACACTGTACAAACCGCACGTGCATACACACATACAGTAGACACATATGGTCACATACACACAGGTATGCACATATTCTGTAATAAAGCCTTCCTCCGTCTCACTATCAATCCTTTTCGCTGGACTGTCTTATTGAAACATGTTTCTTATCCTTTCATCCCTCGCTCCAGAGGTGGGGTGGGGGAATGGGGGGTTAAGAGGGAGAGAGAGACAGACAGAGAAAGGAAAGGAGAGAGAAAGAGGGAGAAAGGCAGAGAGAGGGAAAAGGGGGAGAGGAAAAAAAGACAAAGAAGGGAAAAAGAGTTAGAGAGAGAGAGAGTGAGTGAGAGAAAGAGAGAGAGAGAGATAGACAGCGGTGTAGCCGATATCCCAGTGTCATTATCATCAGTGCCAGGAGAAACCACCTATATGGATCCCAGGACTTCATCTGATTTTATGGTTGCTCTGGAATCTAATGAACATAATACTGTTAGATCATGTCGCCCAAACATCACATAGGCGCCGTCGCTTCTGCTCTCGCCCTGTCTGGGAATCATATGGACTTAGTAATTAAAGACGTATGTCAACAACCAGAAACAACAGACAGGTGGAGCAACATTTTGCTGAACTACCGTGGGTTAAATATCATTTGCGTTGCCAGCATTATCACGCCATCATTAGTGCTGTTTGCTTCATGTCATTAAGATGGCATGTAATTAGCGTTATTGGTATTGCTCTATAAAGGAGCTGTTTGTCAGGGGAATGATTATCAGATATTTGCCTTTGTATTGTATATCTCTTCATTCCAACAAGGTAGGTTCATTGCTTCTGATCAATGCTGCACTGGAGAAGCATTTACCAGGAAACATAGCTTTGGTTGTTGGCAATAACAAACCTCTGGCCCAAATGAACTCCAGCTATATAATTGTGAGGCTTTTTTGTTGTTATTGAGAAGCGTTTTTGTACAATTATTCCCATTTCCACTGTCAGATACATAAGCCATTGGAAGGAGCAGACTGTGCGATGGTTATCATAACTCAGAAATGCATTAAAAAATAACTACACTGTGGCTGTCAAAGACAATTGCTTTTACACACACACACACACACGCACGTGCACGCACGCACACACACAAGCACTCAGGCATGCATACACTCAAACGCAAATACACTTGGGCAAACACGCACACACATTTAAGTGTACACACACGCACACACATGGGGAGAGAAGGTGTTCCCACAGATAGCAGAGTCGATGTTCTTAATCCGAAGCAGACCCCATCTGTCTCCCATTATAAAGACTCTGCCTTAGCCCCAAGAATGTCTACATTTCATAAATATTATCTGGGCCTGGCAAAGCCGGCCGGACAAAAGCCAGAGCGCAGAGCGTTTCTCAGGGCCGCATCAGAGCATAATTAGCAATCATAACATCATCCCTACATGCCATACTGCCTTATTTTTCTGGAAGTCACTTAATTGCCTTGAGGTACAAAAAAGAAAAAAAAGAGGAAGGGAAAAAAAAGGAATACATGCTCCTCTTCTCAAGAAAACATAATTAGATAGAAGTAATAACAGCTTAAAAGTGGGTCAAGTAATCTTCAATAAACAAGAAAAGTTTAATGAAGTCACTGTATTTGAGAGCAAGTTCTTTTCTCTGCTTGAAATCCCTGTTGCTGAACACACTGAGGGCTGCCAAAGCCCCACAGGGAGGGAGGCTCTTGGGTCAACTGTGTGTATAAATGTTGACCTAAGAAAGCAGAGACAAGATAGGGAGAGAGAGGTAGAGAAACAAACATACCGTTCACCTTTTTTTTATTTTCTGCACCTTGGGTGTCTGAAACACCTCATAATACCTGCAGGAGAGAGGAAAAAGGCAGATGACATATATGGTGGGGAGTAGAGTACGAAAAAAAAAAAAAAGAGAGATGTAAGCTCATTACCGAGACAAGTTTAAAAACCAGAGAGTGAGAAAGAAGAAAAGTAAAAGTTAAGCACTTCCTGAAACTTCTGCTTCCTTTCTTTCTATCTTTCTTGAAGAGTTTACCCCCTCCCTGCCATCACCACCACCACCACCACCTGCGCCCCCCCCCCCCCTCTCTCTCTTACTCATTCTCTCTCTCCACTCTCTTTGAGTTAAGGAGGGTAAGGTAATCGTAATGAAATGACCCCGCGAGGCACGATGGCAGCCCTCGCCTGATAAGTTATTCCTGACTGGCTTTTAAGCTGCTGTCAAGCAATTTCCCTTGAAACCTCGCTTTGTTTTTTAGGGATGGTGGTGTGTAGTTGTAGTGGTGGTACGCATGTGTGTGTGTGTGTGTGTGTGTGTGTGGTGAGTGGGGTGTGGTGGCGGGTTGGTGGAGGGGGGGTTGCTTTGACACCCCTGCTTCTCTCCCATGAGGGGTACAGATGACAACCTCAAGGTATGGGTATGCAAGTGCGCGCACGTGTGTGTGTGTGTGTGTGCGCGTGAGCACGCATGTGTGGGTGTATCTATGTGTGGGTGCAGCAGGAGACATCTCACAGATGACAATCCCGCTAATTGAAATGACAGATTATTCTAATGTGCAGAAAGTCATTAAAAACCCAGCCGCCGTTTTTCTTCCTTTTTTTCTGTTTCCCCTCGCTGAGAATATTTCTGCCTCTGAGTCGGAGATGGAGAATCTGCATTTAAAGGAGATGTTAGCTTTCCTTCCTTCAAGCTCATGATTATTACCAGAATCATCTGCCATATAGTTAACATCCAGAAGATACTTTCTTAACCCTCACTCAGAAATAAACACACTCCAAGTTATTGGGGACGGACAATTGAGAGTTGGTTTTCAGCTTTACTGGCCACTCGGAGAGAATGCAGTGACAATGTACAGGACAGCATTAGCAATAATTTAGAGTAACTACTGTATGTACAGTAGGATTGCTGGGGTTCATCAAAGGTTCAGAAAGCTGAGGCGCATACCCAGTGCACAACTTTTATTGCAAGTCCGCATGTCTCTCATTCCTCTGCACTGTACAGTTTTCAATCAAGCGGAAGAATCACTAACAAAAGGTTTAAAACAAGATGGGTCAGAATTAAAGGTGCACTATGCAAAATTTAAGTGACAACAGTTCGACTCAATCCTGGTACAACTTGCTTCTTGCATACTTTTTGTCAGTTGAGTCTAAAGGGTCCTCTCTGCACCTTTTGCATATCATTTTCCTTGTGAGCCCACTTGGTTTTGTTTATATTCTAAATTTCTCACCAAAACACACTGTTTGTGTCATCGACGCCTCACAAATTCACTGAATTTTGTTTGAAAGTTGCATCGTTTTCATCGGTGTGTGTCGCACGTCACCCCCGTGTTCGTGACGTGCTGGAGGAACATGTCATGAAACATAAGAGGGAGGCAGTTTTCCAAGTGTGCACTGTAGCGCCGCTGGTGATCACAAATGACATTGGGTACCTTTAATTAGTGCGCTGATAAGGCCACTGAACATTTTTTTTGTTGTTTTTTTGTTTTGAGGCTGCATCTTGTTGAGCAGTTGCACAGATACCTCGGCTGATGTAAACATGGAAACACACGTGCAAACGGACAAATACAAACTTTTTCCGATGTGTGATGAAAAAGAAGAGGCATTTGCAGAAGTCATGATTTGGAGGAGCAGCGTGGCTCGCAATTATAACACGGAATGCACGGCTTGATCCAAAGCATTATCGTCTTGCTCGGTCACCATTGATAAATCTTGGCCAGGCTCTCCGCAGTTTATGTTTGAGCGAAAGCCACGTCATTCCTTAAAGGTCTGACACCACGCACGAGGCTCCGGGATCATGAACACAAAGCAGACAAGCAGGGTAAACCTCCGTGCATCCAAACACTTCCTCTCCCTCCTGTCTGAATCACAAATAAACCCCTATTTTTCAATTTCCACCATTCTCGCCATACTTTTATTTATTTTTTTTCCCCCCGCCACTTAAGTGAGCAGTCTACATTGATATGGCGTCACGATATCCTAGAACATTCCGCTGGCTGATATGGAATTTCTCCCAGACTGCCTTGCAACAGATCCAGACAGCTAAAACACCGACCGGGGACACATTTTTCCATTTCTCTCCTCTGTCTCCTTTCCTTCTCTCCACCTACTCCTCCTCCTCTCCCTCCATTGACATTCAGCGGAGGTAAATATTTAACAGCATGCTATTGAGTGCCGTGTGCAGTGTGGCACAGACCAGGCTGCGTTGGAGATATGTATATAGACAAGACTGTTTTATTAAGAGTCGCTGCAGACATATTAAGGTAAAGTATGCCTGACACCTAGGGAGGAAATTGCCAGTATATGACACTATTCCTCAATACTGTGGCAGCTCGCCTCAGTGCAATTTTGCACAAGGCGAGTGACAGAGAATGACATGCAGAGAGAGAGAGAGAGAGAGAGGGAGAGAGAGAGAGAGAGATGAAATAGTGAGAAAGTGTGTAGGGTGGTTGAGACCAAGAGGGGTGTGTCTTTGAGTGTGTGTATGCATCTGTGTGTGTGTGTGTGTGTGTGATGTAGGTGGCATGGTGGGGTGACATGCAGAGTTTGTAATTGCCATACCCCATGTGAAGGATTGGCCTAGAGATAGTGCTGTTTACCTGTGGCCTGCTATGTTTGCTGGTTGTGGGTGTGATGGAGGGAGAGGGGCCGCACTGAATGATTAAGTTAGAAACTGATGTGTGTAAGGTGAAAGTAAACATACACACACACACACACACACACATAGAGGTGTACAGACAGATAGACAGATAGATGGGCATACAAAAACAGATTCACACATGCACATGGACGCACAGATGCTTTTTATGATACCTGTGATATTGTTCCCTAACACAACCTTAAATATCACCATTATATGCCTAACTTTAACATAACGCTAATTATAACTCTGAACTAAAACCCTAAGCATTCACCCTAACCTGAAATTTCCATTTTTCTTTGAGGGTCAGTAAAGTTTCCTCTCCTTGGAGGATTTTCCTAATCTTACTGTCCCTCCTCTCTCTCTCTCTCTCTCTCTCTCTCTCTCTCTCACACACACACACACACACACACACACACACAAGCTGGCATGATCCAAAAAGCAACTTCCCTCATGCGAATCCATTTTTGTTTTACGATACAAGACCCTGTGAGAACCAAACCATTCCTAAACCAAAATGGAAATTTTGTCTTTTCACTTGTCTGGCAAAGCTGCTTTGTAACACACACACACACACACACAGACACACAGACACACACACACACACACACACACACACACACACACACACACACACACGCACACACACACACACACACACACACACACACACACACACACACACACACACAGTGTATAAAAGGGATTTTCATTCCAAAACACTGTACATCCATTTTGGGAGCAGTAAAATATGTGACCTCACATCATAAGAATGTCCAAGTAAACGTCATTAAATAGATACTCACTTCATTTTTCTTCAGAGATGAGTTTTTGCCTTAATGAATCACTGATGAATCATTTTCTAATGTAGCATTTCTCAAATGGTAGACAGCTCATTTTATTTGTCATACAGACAAAAACACGTTTTATTAAGATACGTACACACACACACACACACATACAAATGTACACACAAACACTCACACACACACACACACCAAAAAAATAAATAAATAAGTAAAACCCACAAAAACAGCCTAGTTGCTATAATAAAGGCCAACTTCACTGCACTGTGAGTTACCTTAAGCACACAGGAACAATAATGCGGTTCTCTCTCCAGCCTCTAGAGGGCACTGTTGCCTACAGTCTCACTGTCTTTGAAAGCCTGTAATGCCTGTATGATGGCTTGCATTTCCCCTTGAAAAGACACCAATTCACCGCAATTACATTCTAATTAAAAAGAACAACCTAATTAACGTGGGGAATGTATTCCATAATTCGGTAATATTAACATGATCATCCCTGTGCTTGTAAATGATTGGCGATAAAAGGAAAAGCAGAAATTAATGTCACTTACTAATTAAAATGGGGAGATAAACACTGGCTTGTGAAAATGGGGGATGTGGAAGAGACTTTATAGTTTTAAGAAGATATATTATTACCGTGTCAAATATGAATTTGAGCCATCGTATTTGCTTTGAAGACTCAAAGCTGTGATTGGGATGAGCTGAGCATCACAGCATGCTTTGCTCCCTGCCAACTCCCCAAAGAGACAGATACTCAAGTGCTGCACTATATCTTACACATGCAGAACAAGAGCCTAGCTGAATGTGATATACCAGATCAAATTGCTATCATGAATTCTTCATAATTCAATAAAAAAAAAGAAAAAAAAAAAAAAACAGTGCAGACTTTGTGCAACTAATACATTTTTCGGTATATTCTTTTGGTATTCAAAGGCACGCCGTCGTGCAGCACTTGACTGCTCGTGACTTGTGATTTGAAAAGTGTACCAAAGGACAAAGAGGTGAGGCAACAACGAGGAGGGGAGGCAGATGGAAAGAACGAAGGCAGAGAATACAAGCGCACTTCTATAGCTCATCATCACCACCTATTCCCACTTGGCAATATATCTGTCAAAGCTCTCATCACCATCACAAGGTATAGAGTCTTCCACTGATAATGACCCATTTAAAGTAAATAGCTCTGATCATCAGCATAGTAACCATTATCATAGATATATAGCCAAGCATGTGCCTACTGAGGTGTCATCAGCATACTGAATGTTTGTAATAAGTATGTATGTGTGTGTGTGTGTGTGGGAGAGAGAGGATGTGTACTACTAAACATTCAGTACAGAAACATTTGATAGCATATGCTTTTGACTGAATACTTGATATTCAATCTCTCCGGAGGCAAACTGTCGGTCCTGATGACCAGATATAAAGACCTCCAGTGTTATAAAACAAATGTGACGCCTCTGTTCACAATGACTGACCTAAATGCATAACAATGAACGTTTACAGTGACTTACAGTAGGGTACATGGCTCGAATTCTCACTGCAGGTCATTCGACACTGTGGGAGGTTAAGACTGCTGAAATACACCGAAATGCTCGGTTGACTCATGTTGAAAATACAAGAGTCGTGCACAACTATTCCAGAGCTCAGTGCAGAATCCAAGTTGGAGCTTAAAGGTTTCTGGTATCATGCATCAGCAAATGAACACATAACATAACTAGAATATCTTTTGCTGAACATCCTTTGATGAGAATATGCATGTCTGCATATTCTCTTAATCATGCCTCTCCCTTTAACCGAGATGTCCGGTCATTTCAGCATCTTAGTTTTGGACTGATGCATATTAGTCAGTTACTTTTATATTAGTCTTGTGCTTATCTCTCATAGCTTCACATGTGAAGCATCTTCGAGCTGAGTTTGCTTTAATGTATATGTATGTTTTGAATCAATCAGTGTCAGTGTACACTCACCACACTTAAGTATGGAAATCACACATGTATGTGCTTATATGGAAACATATAAATACAAGAGTGCATATATTAGCATAATTGCATGCATATTGCATGCCTAAGTATTGCATCTTTTAGTGCTGGTCACATTCAGTTCAGGGACCGTATAAAATGGAGCATTTGTTTTGATAAATTATTCTGTTAAAACACAATTAGAGAGCTGTTTCAAATGCGTATTAGGCAAATGTGATGTCCAAGATTTTGTCTGAACATGATGTGTGGAGTGTGCACATTCCCCTGTCCTTCATTAGAAATGTAATAAATTATGCCCATGTTAGCATTTTCATGATAACTATTTTATAAAGCAGCATAATTAAAATTCCAGCTTAAAGGATGTTTTTTTTTTTTTTTTTTATTGATATGTGTATATACTGTGAATGTAGGGCTGCAGAAATTACACGCACGTTCGGCTGCTCGCGCACACACATGCACACACATGCACACACATCTACCTACAGGCAGTGCAGGCAGTGTGTGGCTCAGCCTGAGGCTATCTGTCTATCGTGGTGACTCCTGATGCCCTTCTACTTCCGTCAGGCCGTCAGTCACAATAAAGCTGTTTTAAACTATGTCTCAGGACAAAAAGGGTCACAGACTTGTTTCAGGTGGGAACCCAACTGAGAATACTCCGGCTATATCGTAATGATCCGGGATCCGAGGACGGGACTACATTTACTATTGTCCCCAGCCAAAAAAGTCTGCAAACCTCTGTTCTAAAATCTGAAGATATACAGTGGCTCTGGAAATTGCTGCAATCAGAAGGAATATTAGAATTGCTAAGGAAAAACTGCAGTTTTCACCTCACACAAGGTGATGCATGGTAAATAATAAATGAACATGCATGTTTAATTCTATCCAACACTCCTATAATATGATGGGATCCTGCAGAGTGTTATACAAAACCCAATTGCCAGTGTTCATCTGTCTCTAATTACAGTTATTTGAAATGACAGCTACTGTACAATTGGTTGTAATGATTCGGCATAGCTTTCCCTGCTTGTTGCTGATACCTGATCTCTCGCTGGTTCTGTCTCTCTCACACAGAAAGTGTGTGTATCCTGCACACACACGCACGTGCATATATACAGAATTTCTGCCTGCGCCTTATGCCTATCTTTACATTAAAACCTTTTATTTCTTGCTCTTTCTTCTGACCTCTTCTTATCCCCCATCCTAAAACCACAGCAGCAAGACCAACTTTCCCTATAACCTCATCATGGAACAAACACAATTATATAGCTCTAACATGTAAGTCCCAGGTAGGTCCCATAAACTTACAAAATTATTAGACTATAACTTTGCATTGCCGTGCAGATTCCCTTTATTACGCTTGTTCCTTCAACCGATCAGTCTGTACAGTAAGTCTGAGGTTTGGATAATGAAGATTTACTGTATATTACACAGATAGGACCCCCTCCTCCCCTCTAAACAGCCAATATAAACCTGCTTTAACTCATTCTGTGTCAGCGTACACTCACAAAATTGATGTAATAAAAACACACATACTTTCTTATAAAGGTTAATGAATATAAATACAAACATCGGGACCATCGGTATAATTTCATATATGTTGCAAATCAGGCCCAGGTAGCTTGGTCTGGCCTGGGCTGGCAGCGGGGACGGCTGGGGAGGAGGTAGTTAGGGCCTGGTGCTCTGCCAAGCCAAACTCCTGAAGCATGCAGAGGCCTAATGCTCTGCCTCTGATGTGTGGCACTGGAAAACCACAGGACCGCTCGCAGGGTCCACTAAAACTCCATCACTCACTCACACCCCCGGCAGAGACCGAGAGACGGAGCGAGAGCGAGGCAAACCGAAGGAGGAGGAGACAGAGAGAGAGAGAGAGAGAGAGAGAGGGAGGGAGTGACAGGAGCAGAGTGAGAGAGAGGGGGCGCAGGAGTGTTGTAGCCACACAATTGTGGGATATGTGGCGAAAAAAGAGGAAAACTGGGGGGAAAAAAAAGAAAAATAGAGAGTGACTGTATAGTCAAGCTGTCTCAATGCATATTCCATTCATCTTTCCTCCTCTAAGATTTCTCATTCCTCGGCGGTGTGGGTAAATCAGATAGCCTGTATCAGATGGAAACCAATGGGAGATTCTGGAGTAGATCAAAGGTGTGGCTGCGGTTTAGATAAGTCTACCCTGCCATCCAGACACAGTTCATCTGTCTTAAATGGCTGCTCATTTCTCTTGTCAGATAGGGGAAAGGCTATATATAGCTGTGATTAAGATGTCTGGAGCAACTCTCTTACTCTTCAGTCAATAGGAGACGTCCAGGACCTCTGCTGACGTTGCACCATTGCCTAATAAGGGTATTTATTTTACATTAGCTGTTGTTTCAGCGTTCTACACTCTTGTAAAAGTGCATGCTTTTTCCACAGAGATATCACTATGGTGGAACATTTTCACATTTTGGCACACATCTGCTAATATGATCTCATGAAAGTACAAATATTGGCTGCCAGAGGTATCCATAGTGATGTCACTCTCTTGCTTTCATAATGAAATCGGAGCCAAAAAGTCCAGCATCTGACACATATGCAAAATATAGCAACACAATCCAGATACAGTATGTTTTTATGCGTTCTGTGTTGTACTTTACAAGAAGTGATCTTGCCTGCTTGCAATTATTGGAAAGAAAAGTCAGAAACAATCCTGACTGCTGTTAGTGGGTGGCTTCAGATTAATGGAGCGGCTAATGTTAAAGGTTGACGGTTCAAAAACCTCAGGTATGCGTGAGGTTTCTGTGCAACGTAAATCTTTTATCAGCTGGAAATATCAATAATGAGAAATTACAAAATCCCAACGGTTACAAATTGACTGCTTATGCAATTGTATCAAGGGATGACGGTGTGTGTTTAAAAAATTAAAATACTCTTCCAACTTGAAATATCAGGAGGATAATTCTGGCCACGGCGGATGTTAACCAATTTTCCAGAGTGCCCTCTCTCCCTTATGAAATTCCTGTGGTTTATTTGTGGTAACCTGTATGGCTGGAGGGATTTTGCAGATGTCCAACATTTTACTTATATATATATATATATATATATATATATATATATGAAATTCTGGGGGAGTGTCTCATAGCAGATAAGAAACAAGCTTTTTGATTTATCAGCCTACATGATGAGCAATATTATTTGCATACTTAATATCTTATTCTATGTACATCACAGCAAGTCTGAAGTCTTCTAATATATTCTGTAAAAGTGTAAGCAAAGACTGTGGAGAGAATTTTTCATTAACCCTATAAAGCCTGAACTATGAAAGAACAGGCAGAAAATTCCAATTTTTTTTTAAACTGAACACTTTATTTAGTCCTATAACAAAATGTAAAAAAAAAAAAAAAAAGATTTTTCAAAAAATAAGTTATTACATACGATTTTTCTGTTGTATCATATATGACAGTACTTGAAGTGCCAATGGTATGGTCCAGGGTGAACAGGGGAAGTGTCCAAAGGTATACAACAGTATTTTGGGCAAGTATTGATTAAACTGAAACAGAATGTATTATTTGATAACGTGTATCAGATATGATACAAATGGCTTTATAGGGTTAAACTGTCAATTTTAGCTTTTTCAGATTTCGATTTTTTGCTTCCCATGTCAGAAATTTCATTTTGACATTGGATTTGAATGGAAGTAAATGACATCTACAGGCAGGGAACTGCGTCACATGATAAATGTTCCTCTGATAACAACACGTAAAAGTCAACAAGAGCATTGAGAAGGGAGAGAGGGCAAGCTGAGAAATGGGCTTAACATTCAGTCTTAGGCTTTGGGGCCCAGTTCGATTTGACCCACAAGAAGTTTGGTCGGGTCTGAGTCAATAAAGTTGTATTAACTGGACCGTATTAGAGGCCACCAATAACAACAGGGGTTGAGAAAACCTTTTGCTGTTTCCTATTCAGTATCAGTCTGTGAAGCCTGCAGTGTTCTTGCAATTTCCAAGGCCCCCTCGCCACTTTAATGGGGCATAAATAGGAAACACACACACATACACACCCACACCCACTCTGAAGGCATGGAGTCTCTTGCCACTGCTGCATGATGTCACTGGCAAACACTCAATGTGGGGAACACACGGCCAAACAGCGAAACAATTTGTTTAATCATAAAGTGCATTTACATAAGGCAACGCCCGCATAAATGAATGCATAATTGAACAGGTTAATGCATAATGTAGTGCTCCCCCGGGACAATAAATAAAGTGCCTTTTGAAAACGTGTGAGACACAGAGAGATAGAGAGAGAGAGTGAGAGAGAGAGAGAGAGAGAGAGTGAACACTACCCGCCAAGCGTCAGACAAAACATGAAACACATTCAACGAGACAATGCCGAGGCCACCGAGGTAGAGCGAGGAGGAGAGAAAGAAAGAAAGGAATATGGCAGGAAATAAATAAATAAAAAGGTGAAGTCTTGCTAAGAGGATTTGAGGACATGCTTCGTTTCTTTCCATAATCTGTCTATTAGCACCAAAGTATTTCCAGCTCTCATAACCATGGCAGGGACACTATTACTGACAGGCTCACACACCAATGCAACTTGGCACCGTCTCGTAAGGATTCAGCTTTCACTCTTTGTTTTTTTCCCCTCCTCGTTTGCCATTTCTCTCTTTTTCGTTCCACGTCTCCCCGCGTTTTGCCCCCGTCTTTTATTTTTGCCTTCTCTCGAACACTTCTAACCCTTTTCCTTCCTTTCCCCTTGTACACCAACTCCCTTTCTCTCTCCTCTTACCACCCCGTGATTTCCTTTGTTCAGCAAGCGTAGATTCGGTATTACTAAGTGTAAAACTTTCACTTGTAATCAAGGCTGGAGTATCTGGCCACCGACTGATCAACACGCACGTTGTGATTTTAGTTACACCGTCACGGCAGACTGCACAGCTTGTCCCTCCAAGACGGTCAATTCTGCTCTCCTTCTTTCTTCACTTTGGGGCGCTGACCTCGTTGGGTCTATTTACAAGTATCCACAGAGATCCACCGGAAAGTTTGAACGCTGAACATTGCTATTATCTAAGAACTAACCCTGCATTCATGTGGCTTTGGATTTATCGGGTGTACCTGTACCTGTTTCCCACCTACCTGAGCACTCCACTCATTGATAACTACAGCGCTATAGCAGTCACTTTTCAGTCATTTTTTGATAATGGTAAGGTTGGATTTTGTCCCGTTTCCCAGCCATAAGCACGTAAAGATGGCCGAACTGTGACGTGTGGAGAACTTGTATACTTGATAAATCTGACACCACATGAACACAGGATGAATGTGATTTTAATCAAGATCCAAAGAGGATAAGAATAGCAGAATATTTCCAAATAAACACCTTTTTCTAACCACGGCTGTGATGAGTTTTAAGCATCAGTCGAGCACAGCATCCCACTTTTCATGTGCTCGCTACACGGCTCCCGCACATTCAAGAGGAGTTATTTGGAGAAGCTGACATCACTAATGCAGGATAGAAGCAGGGCGGTGAGCCTTCTCCGGTAGTTGCCGTTCAATTAGGTGTTAACTCAAAATGATGTTATCATTACGTCAAGACAAAAAGAACCATTTTAAAACAAGTAATGATGGTAATAGCTTGTGGGGAGAAAAAAAAAAAAGCGATACCTACTCTGACAAAAAGATTACAGCC